>NW_009621226.1:0-2818 GCF_000690535.1 Cariama cristata | reverse complement strand
CGGAAGAAGCGGTGCATGGCAGCCAGATTGCAGCGAGCGTTGTGCACCGTGTCCCTGGCAGCCCCCAGGGCGTGCGGGGCAGCGCCGGTGGCTCTGGGGACAAAGGCGTTTTAGGGCCTCTTAGCATTGCAGGAGAGTCTGAGATCGAGGGGTAGGACTGAGCCCTTGCTTACCGTGGGAGCTGTTCTCACAGCGCTTTCTCTGGCCGGACCGGAGCAGATTTTGGAATTAACCAAATTACCGCAGCAGCCAAGTTTTAAATTTGTCAAGTGGAAATGCAGGATGAGTTTCACTTCGCTTCCTTTTCTGATTCACGTAAGCAGGCAACTTGACTCGGCTGTCACGTCAGGTTTGGATGTCACATGGTTTTATGCAAGATGCTTCCTTCTGCAACAAATGCAACTGCAACGAAGCCTGTGGGAGCACGAATCGCTGTCGGAGGCCAGGGCTGCCCCTGCCCCACACAGAGTTTGCACGTGTGCACCTACTGCTTCCTTTGCTTCGCAACAAACAGCGCTGTGTGTAAGTCCTGGGCAGCTGTGAAACAGCTGCGGGTGCTGTTAGACAAAGTAAGAACTCTACCAGAACTTTAAAATTAATAATCATAAAGCAGGCCTTAGACAGAAATGCTGTGCAAAATCTGAATTTTGTACTTAGGAACTGCTGCAACATGGAACATAAAATTTTCATGCAATAGTTTGTAAAGCCTTCCTAAGCTACCGACTTCTAAAGCAAAATCAAATGGTGTACGCACAGAGATGTAACTTCTTACCGGTTAAAGCCTTTGCCTTGCGTTCTGTGGTTTTGTGCTGCTTTTTCCTGCCCGAGGACCGCAGCGCTGTGGGAGCGGATCCCGGCTGGCCGGGGCTGGGTGACCTCCCGGGACAAGAAGGTGCTTCACGGAGCGCTTTGGGAGAGACAATGCAAGACGTCATTCCCTCTGAACACTGACCTGACGCGGTTTTGTTCCCCTTCAGCTGCTGATTAATCATTCTCTTCCGTAATTGGCATTATTTGTGTACTGAAGTGTCTCTTCTCTGCTAATGGGAGACAAGCGATTATAACACATGCTGCTTTGGGGCCCTGAACTGAGCTTTCTGGAGTTTCTGGGAGCTCTGGGTAATGCTGCAAAGTTTGCTGTTCTTGCCAAAAGCTTTTGCTGTCATTTATGTATTTGAAAGTCCCAACCCTAACAATTATGAAACCATTCAGCAAGTGTCAGTGGTTCTTGTGTTTGATGGGAGTTGAGGTTCTGACTCTTAAGCAGAAAGGACATGGAATTGTTCTAATTTAAAGACATTTTTATTAAGTTAGAATTACTTAGTCTATCAGTTTGAACCTGATGAATTTCCAGCCTTAAATACCTTATTGAGCGTGGCTTGTCAGATAAGAAGATTACATGCTGGGCTTTAGTTAACAAGATTTTTAGAAATACGAAGCACAAATACTGAAAAAGCTTCAACACGTAGCAGTCCGCTGCATTGCCTGGGAAGCATTCATTCTGAAGGTGTTCCCGCTGCAAATCTGTGCTCGTGATTTCGTGATTGGGCTCCTCGGGAGCGCTGTCAGACCTGCTGAGATGGCTGCCGCGTGTCCTCTCTCATCCCTGCTGGGTGCAGGAGGGTGACTGA
Organism: Cariama cristata; assembly: GCF_000690535.1. Lineage (NCBI taxonomy): Eukaryota > Metazoa > Chordata > Aves > Cariamiformes > Cariamidae > Cariama > Cariama cristata. The sequence continues at coordinate 1,187 of NW_009621226.1, read as the reverse complement.
GCTGGCTGCATCCTCCCGTGCCCACCTGAAGGCACAAGGACCCGCTGGTGGCACAGAGCGCGCTTGTGACTACGCGCTGAATTGCATCGCGTGAAAACCAGAGCGAGCCGTGGTGCTGGCACTTGCCCCAGTTTGCTCTTTGTAGGGGTGCGGGGGCTTCTCTGCCTGGGTTTGTGCATCACCAGGGTCTCTCGCTCTGACCTCCCAAAGTTAAACTGCTGAGGAATTGTGAGAAAGGTATGTACAGAGCCAGTGATGTTTTGGTTTAAAGCTAGACCTTACTCAAAATGACCTCCAAATTACAGTCAGCGTTGTGTTTTCTGAGAAATCCTGCAACTTCTGGCTTGTAAGCGTGATGCCTGTGGGGTTTTTTCATTGAAGGGGGCAGCCCCTTCGTGACCAGTCCCATCCCCTGAAGAACTCGGTCCTGAACAGGGGCTGCAAGTTTTAGTCTGCAAATGAGTATGTTTGAGAAATACACATTGAGAGAAATTCAATTTATTTTGTACAAGGTAGAATACCTTTGCACAGTGAACAAATATATTACAAATCTGTCTTGCCTTAAAAAAGTATTGCCATTTCGGTGCCTATTTCCTAAGCTAATGCTAATATACAAGAAGGTAATTTTTTTTTGTTGGGTTGGTTTTTTTTTTTTCCTGTTAAGCTCTATGCGCATCCTTGCATTTGGTTTGAAAATCCAGCTTTGAAAAGAAAAGAAAAACCAACCCCAAACCAAAAAGCAGAGCACATCTCTGCTCTCGGGAGTCTCATCGCAAACTCTACAGCAACACAGACGCGAACGTTGGTCAGGCCGGCAGCTGAGACTGCTTGTGCTGGGTGTCAAGGTAGGTCTCTAACAAGAATATTCCTTATCGAACTGCCTTTCTCTTGATATTTTTGAGGTAAGTCTCATGTATTTCATGTACATAAAATATATTCCTACTGGCCCTACAAAATAATTGTCTACTTACATCTCAAATAAGGCTTTCCTGGAAAATAAAATTACTATTGCTGAGCAGCCATTGCCCCCATGCACACATGCAGCATTCGTGTAACTACGTAGGCCTTATCCTGCAACAGGAGGATCTGCGGCTCTGGAAGCCGGGGGTTTCTCTGGGCGCAGTGCGGCTGTCTCGCTGCGGAACTCGTGGTTTGCACGGGGGGGTTCAGAGCCAACACGACCACCC
>NW_009621225.1:0-15632 GCF_000690535.1 Cariama cristata | reverse complement strand
GCAGGGCTGCTCCCAATCACATCATCCCCGAAGAAACAGGAGTCTGCTGCATGCCTGTAAACAGCTTTTATTGTTTGTGAAAGAAATCATATTGAAAGCTCTAGAAACCTGAAATCCTTTCGTCAACTTCAGATTATATACATCAAGTAATCATCAGTGTGAGCTTCCAGTTCAATGGGGTAAGATTCCTACAACGACCTGACTAAGCAGAGGTAAGTGTATTCCCCAGCCTGGTTTTGTTTAGGAATTCAACACACATGGCATAAAATAAAGTGTTTCTTGGACACCTTTTATGCTGTTTTTTTTTTAATAATCATTCAGTCATTATGTTTTTGCAGTTCTTTGCAAATACAGATAAAAGCTTCAGTTAAATTCTCATTCAAGAAGTCTTAAATCAAAATATGTTGGTTCTTTCTGCAGAAAAGAATTGAGTGTAGAGAAGGACCAAACTCCTGATTTATCTCTAGACACAGTCAGGGAGAGAAAGAAAGGAAGAGTTTGTTTTATCTAAATGCAGAACACTTCTGTGGCTATGTTTTTAAGTGAACTAATAACTCCTTATAAAGAGAAGCTGAAATCCTTGTAACATGTTTCTTACACACAACAAGCCTATGAATTTTAATAATATCAGGATAGACAAATCTTCACCAAATAAAAAAAGGACTTAAGCAGGGTTTCTTATCAGAGCTACAATAATATTTTTCAAAACTTTAATTTTTGTTTAACTTTAGAATCCAGATGTTCTCTGAAATACTTCTTGAAAAACAGATTCACAGGTATCTGAAGCTGAAATACACCAGCTCCTCAACACCTGCATTGCATTTGTTATAAGGCTTATCAGAGGCTGAGTTTTAGTTCTCCCTGGGCCTGATTGAAACCCTAGGAAAATCAGGGCAAATGTTTCCACTGCATTGAGTATACTTTGGATCAGGCCCAGAAATTTCAATTACTTGTTGACTATAGCATCAAAGATGGCTCAAACCAGTCCAATCCTGTGGCAATCTGGTCCTTTAAGATTCTCTTTCCACCTACACTTCTTAATGCACAAAAACATATCATTGCTGAGTTACATCGTGGTACCTTATTGATGTCCATAAAGTGCCAACCCCCTCTGGTGCAATTTGACCTTTTCCTAGGAAGCCTTTGGAGGGAATACTCTCAAAAAATAAAGATTGGATTAGGCTTCAGTACCTTTTCTCTAGATGTGGAAGTGCTTCAAAAAAGAATGTTAAACTTCAATGTCTCAAGTCTCTGCTAATTTTGAAACCTCTTGCTAGCCTTCTGCTGTATGGTCTATGCTCACTGATACATTTTGGCTTTAAATGTAAGCTGTGATGTGGTGATAATTTCATTAAAGTTTCAGGGAGTGTTAATGCCATTAAAAAGCACAGCGATTCCTTCTCTGAAACACTACATACACATTTAGTCACCCATGTTTAGAAAGGTGGAGTCCAAGTAGAATCAATTTGGAGTAGAATGGGGAAGCATGGTTTGTATTACTAGAGGAGATTACAAGAGCCTGTCTTTTTGAAACAATCCAAAGAGAGACAAATAAAATTGACCAACGTGCCAGGGAGGGAGTAAGAGCTATTAATTTAAAGTTGATTTGGGGACAGCTTTCGAACAAAGTAAATTTTTTGGTCTTTTTTCAACAGCTAGTTCAAAAAGAGAGTAGCCCAAAAGCGAGTAGGTGTCAGTTCAGTTGCAGTGATCAGCTGAACCAAGACATACACTCAAATGTACCAACCATTGGCTTGGCTGTTTGACAGACTTGACAGAGAGGAAGTAAACTGGATTAGAGCGTGGAGAGAGAAAAACCCTTTGGCAGTGGGTTTGCTAATGAAAAAAATAACTTCAGAATGACTGGGTGGTAAAATCCTAATGCAGAGCAGATGGTAGTTTTCACTTCAGTCAAGGAGTCAGTATAAACTCCTATGTCCTTTATGGATTATATTCTACTAAATAACTCACATAAAAACAACACAAGTTTTAATTTTCACTGAATTTTTACACTGACTTAGCTATCTAGAATGAAGCATATTTTATCTTGTGAAGATAAACTCTTTGTAGTGTCTTCAAACAAGAGATTTGGCATGTTTATTTTTAAAAATCACACACAGTACCTTTTTTTCCCAGCAGAAGTAACCACCAGTATCAACTGAGGATTTTGCTAAAAACTAATGAGAAAACTTTAGCTATTGAAGGAAACTCCTGTTACCCATGCTGGCACTTTATGTCCTCTCTGAAGAACAGAAGTTCATGGTTGTGAGTTTTGAACGTTGTATAGGAATCAACTTCATCACATCTTAAAAATACATTTCTGTTGTTAAAAGGGTAATCATCTTTCTCCCTTTCACTCTAGGAATTCCAAAGGAAAAGATTATTGTGCGAAAGAGAAGTGATTTGCTTGGTGACTTCACATGCAGCTCAAGGGGAAAAAAACCCAAAACATCACGAATAAGCAGAGTATATCAGGAATAAGCGGAGTATATCTACTGCAAATGACCGGAATATTTAGACCTGCTCAGTGTCTTTCTGATCTCCCTGACACTCAGGAGACCCACTTGAATGGGAGATCTCAGTTGCGTGTTCTGGCAGGGCTGCAAAGAGCTTGTCTCTGCTGAGCTGCTGCATAGGATGGCACTACAGAGCTCTGTGGTGGCTTTTCCTATGTGATCTTGCCTTGGTAGTGGAGACAGTAATTTCATCAACACTAGCATCTGCATCAAATTTCCATTTTGCTATTAATATCTTATACCAATTTAAAAAAAAAAAAATCACTTACAAGCCTTCTTACTATCAACTGCTGAAATTCTAATGACATTTAAAAATGTTGCTGGTTTACAGTTCAGCAAGCTGAAGGAAGATTATACTGTTCTTCATGTTTTATCAGAGTGTTACAAATGCTATTTTGCTGAATTCTTGTGAAGGAGCTTGTCTATCTTTTCCATAAATAATTAGTTTCCCCAAAAGCTGGATGCAGTTTCGTTAAAGCTTTGTTACACTGTCTCTTTTATTTCACACTAGTTGAGTTTATGTGTGGAATTAATTTCTTCTATGCTGCTGATTTGCAAACAAAATGGATTGCTAATTTGACATGTAGAAGAAAATTGGAAACTGAGCTGACATAAAATACTTGAATGCTTCCAAGTGTTTTGTTGTACATGCTAGAACATATCTGTACAGTAAGGTGGGTTAATCAGAGACTGGTATGTCATTTTGGAAATGGAATCCCTTTTAGTGTGATTCTGAAGGACTGACCACATCACCACAATTGTGCTTGTTATTCTGCTGTTGTAACTTACCTGTAGTATTCTTCATTACATTTTCCATTTCACTGGCTTCCATAGCCTGGTTAGCTGACTCCTACTCATAGTCACATGAAAATATACACATAAAGGAAGATTATTGATTTTTAATTCATGGAAACTTTTGAAATTACCTTTTTCTTATCTTCCTTTCCTATCGTTCTGGTGGACTTAGTGTTTTTAAATTCTTGTCATGTCACTATAAATCAGAAATCTTCTCTCTCGGCTAATCCATATGTTCTTTGATCCAATTACATGAATTATAGTTTTGTAATATTTATATAGTCTGCCTTATAATGGTCAACTTCAGAATGATTTCTCTAATGCTAACATCTCTCCCTTGAAAATCATGCCAGGTTTCTCCAGGACTGCTGTAAGAATTCATAATATGTGCCAGCGTGTGATGATGATTATTTTTTTAGTCTGGTCCAAATCTTTTCAGGATGAAGTGAGACCCACAGAGAGTAGAAAAAATCCATGTATTTTCACTTCTGATGATGGAAAACTCGATTGTGCTACCCCACGCAGCTATCAGCTATTTGCAGAGGTGATGACTATCAGTGTGGTAGGTGGGTAAGCAAGATGAGGAAGAAAACGATTCTTAATTAGCTGAAGTCAGTAAGAGTCTTTCTTGACCTCTAGATCCATGATACTAGAGCGAGCCTGTATCTTCCATTCAAAGCATTTTCTTTTTACGTGGGAGGCTCCCCCCCAAACCTATTCAAATTTCATTTCAGGGGAGGTTCAACTCTAAATGATCTTTATGATCAGAGTCCTTCCTTGATGTTCTGCTAGGAATACAAACCTGTTTCTTGCCACTTAAAATAGGCTACTTTTACCTCAGTTTTTAGCATCATTTTTTCATGTCAATTCTTTCTTTTGCATAATGTTCTTAATTACATACTGTTGTGAAGATTACACAGCAAAGTAACAGAATGATCTATTATCTGCGCTTTCTATTAAGTAACAGCAATCTGTGGGAGGTGCAGTCTATAATTGCTACGGGGGAACTGTACTGAGCACTGAATGAAGTGTCAGTCTAGTTTGTTAATGCCTATGTACAGAATGTTTCTCTGTCTTCTTGTCTTCACCATTTGACACAAATACCAGACTACGATCTGATGACCCGCGTGTAGGGTATTGCCTGCAGGCGGTGGCCGGCCCCACAGCCGTGCACTGGCTCTTTCTGTTATGTTCCACGCGATGCATGGCTTCAGTGCTGGCAGAAGCTTTTTGAAAGCTGCTACAACTACAACTGGAAAAGAAGGTCTTCCAGCCAAAGGACCTTCCTACGCAGAGGATTTCACAAGGGGACATTTGAACCAGCCATGAAGAGTTTGTCAGTCAGCTGGATTAGATACTTTTGGAATTAGGCTCTCTCTTACCTTCACTTGCAGTCAGTTCCTGTTAGCTGCACCGCTTTCTTACCACAGCAGCCCTTTGCTATCCTCCTGCCTTGCTGCCCACCTCCTCTCACTTTCCTTCTCCTGCTAGTTTCACTCATCTCCTCTACAGTTCCATTCACTTCACTTTTGCTGCCCTGGACTCTCTTGCTGCTTCTTTTAGCTTTACAGTAAAACACAGTTAAAAGAAAGTGTATGTTGTGTGGCATCAAACCGATGCTTTAATCATGGAGTCAGTCTTCTGTTCCTACCCACAATGGAAATCTATGTCATACGCTTTTCCACTGGTTTAATTAAAAGCAGCAGTGCCAGAACTGGATACCTCAGTTTTGGTTTGGTTTTTTTGTTTGTTTGTTTGTTTGTTTGTGTTGGTTTTTTTTTTTTCTTTTTTTTTTTTTCTCTTTTGCCTGTTGCGATTGTTTTCTCCTTTCCAGTTACAAGCTTTTAAGGGCAGGGACCCTGGCATACATACATTTGAAAAAATAACAGCAGGGAGATGGCCATGTTATTAGCCTGGCTGTGACAGAGGAGGTTCACGCTTGGAGGACTCAAGTCATGGGGAGACCAAGCCCTGTCTTGTCTTCCTGCTCAAAGCAGCCAAGGACTTCTCCTCTGTTCTGGGATGTTCTTGTTCTCCTTCAATCTCTGCGCTTCTGCAAACACCTGACAAATTAGTCACTTTCTAGATCAAATTTACTTGAAATGCTGAATGTTTCTAAAGGTTCATTACTGGCCTGGATCTCCAGTGGGCACCATTTTCCTTTCATTTGGCTACTGTGGCTCTGAAGATCCAAACTGCCCCAGCATATGTTTTTTGCATTTGCACACTGTTGCTGTGAGTCACCAGAGCTGAAAAAGTGACTTAATGTGTATTGTGAGGTTTTTTTTTCACACAGTACAAGTAAAAATGTGTTCATTTCTAGCTGTGACACTCAAGCAAACTCCTACATCAGGAGAACACAGGGACTTCTCTGCTGTAATATAGAGTGGATTTTGTATTTCAGAAATACAAGGGAATACGCTACTTGTTCCTTTGCAATTATTTTAGGAAAAGTCAAACGTTGGGACAAGTGGTCATTTGACTCTGTGGGCACAAATGAGCCTTAATGGTTCTGATCAGCCTCACCTGGGGCTTTTCTTACACCCCCCCACCCACCCTGCCCATTTAAGCATGGGGCTCCTGGGGGGCTAAGGTTGGTTGGGGACAGCAAGGTCTGCTAGTACCATTAGGATCCTGATAATTCAGATAAGTAGATTTGGGGATTTTTCTTTCCTTTTTTTCCCTTCCATTAACAATTTCTAAAATGGTTGTACCTTTCTTATACTGTATGCTGACTTAACTGCATTTGAAAAAACACCAAACCCACACAACACAAGCACCCTCCTGTGCATGAACTGGTTATTGTAGGTGTCCTAGGTGGTAAGCTTTTGCAACTATTGTTGCAGAAATCCTGTGATCAGAGAGTAGACAAGACTTCTCAGCTTATATTGGAGAAGTCTTTTAATTGGTACATAGCTCAGGGAAGACAGGGTAGATAAGCAGATAATTTTCTAGTTAATGCTGGGTTTTCTTCCCTATTCCTAAGGCCCACAGCTAAATGTATCTGTGGTTTGTTATGTACAGTCTGTTGCAATAAACTTATGAAAACATAGGTTAGCATTAAGAGAACATTTGATGTTAATACAGAATTATCAGCAGCAAATGTAATACTCAAATCTAGATTGAATACAAAGAAATTAAAAAAGATAAGTTATAGTGTCATATCTGCAAATATTTTTTTCTATACTTTTCATGGACTGTGATTAGTGTGGCTATTTATTATGGCATTTATATAATGATGGTGTGTTATCTTCTGGCCACAACTTTTGTATTTTAATGCTTTTTATTTTCTTGTCTATATTTTTACCTATTGGGGTTCAAAGTGTAGACACTAAGGAGTTGGTGAATTGAGAGGCTCCTTTTGGTTTTGTGTCTTCCATCCTGTTGCCCAGTATTTTGAAGAAGGCATCTCTTGCTCACTTTCTATGTTAGATGATGCAAGGTGTCAAAAGAGAGGATTAAGTCTGAATTTGAAAAATCAGTCAGGTTGGAGAAGGGGAACCTAATAAAAACTGTTCAGTGCTCCCTCTGCAGTTTTGGCTATTTTGGTTATCTAGTGGTAATGGTAAGACTGAGTTGCAAAGGAGAAACTGGGAAGGATGTGTTGTTACATGTTATGTGTCTGAAACTCAGAAATTACAGTCTCTGTAACTTTTCCGGTGCATTAACCAGACTGTAACAGTGATACCCTATCATTAGCTCCTACCTAGCTACAGAATTGCAGGTTTCTGTGTTATACCCAAATCAAAGTGTACCTGTTTTGTGGTGCCTGTTTGAACAAGTGACATAGCAGTTATCTGGGATGGTTTGCTACTAAAATCCATTTTCATCATTGTCTCAGTCTCATGTGCTATCAGCCCTGCTCCTCCGAGTGCTCCTGCGGCTTGAGGAAATGGCAGACAGTAAAATTATCTGTCTTGTCAGATACTGCTAGGGAAAAATAAAATGACAGCTAGGCTTTGCCCCTCTTTCTTTTTTTTTTTTTTTTTTTTGGTGTGTGTGTCTCCATGCCATCTCCTGTCAGTTGCTGCTTCTGTTTCATACCTCCTGCCTTCCCTCCTAGATCTGTAAGTCTGTGTGTTGTACTACTTATACTGGTGTGAAGTATGACTTAGCCTTAAAACACAATCAGTCCTTTTCCTGGTACATAGCTGGTTTGGTCTATTCTTTAATCGGATGCATTGCTTTTTAACTTTTTGGATTTTTTTTTTATTGAAAGGCATCTGAAAGCATCTGCAATTAAATTCAAAGTGCTGATCTCCACAAACTTGGAACCACCTACAGCTTTTGGGGATAAAATACTTGTTGGGGAAAACAAAATGGAGGTGGATAGGAGGCAAAGCAGTTGTTACAGTTCAATAGGCAGAGAAAATTGTTTGTTTGTCTGTTTTTCTTACTGTTATTGCTTTCATTAAAGCAATGTTCTCACTGGAATATCTAAGTAGTTGTAATACTTGCCAGAGGAATGGTATTTCTTTATTACAGTGTAAATCAAGTCTGAGCACATTTTTGAGTACAAACACAAATAAGATGCTTTAAAAAAAAACCTGATGTAAGTTGAATTTTCTACTGTTACATTTTGAGCAGAACGTGTATGGAAGTCATAAACAGGGGATGAAATTTTATTTCAACTTTTCTTCTGTCCTGAAGCCAGAATTACTCCTCATGCTGGGGATACCTGTACCCAAGCTGCTGAGGTTCGTGATCGGGCACCAAGGAGGTCTGAGAATGCCCTTCAAGAGGCCAGATCATGAAGGATGGTTTGGGGAATGGGAGGAGGAGGGTGAGTCTGCCAGGATCGCACAGCAGCTCACTTTCTTTCTCTCACAGGCACAATTTTTATAAAGCCTTTTATGAGCTTTCTCTGAATTTGAGTTATGCACCTTTTATGAACTTGCAGAAATTGCAAGCAGGCATTCAGATCCCAAGGTTTCTGTCTAGTTGACTAGTCTCCTTCATTTTATTAACTGGTATTTCCATTTATCAAATCTCCCATTTTGAAACAGAAAGTTCTTGTTACTAGTATTAATCAATTTTTTTATATCTTACTTTGAAAAATTTTGAATTACTGGCTCCAAAATTATTTCTGTGATGCTCCTTCTAAAATGCCCTTATTGCTTACCACAGGTAAAGTTTTCAAACACTGCTACCTCCCATAGGCTGTGATATTTTTTATTTTTTTTAATGAAAAAAACTTGCCAGCTGTCATAGTGTTGGACTTCGTGGTGTCTGGAGAAAAGGAAGCTGAGGGGAGACCTTATCACTCTCTACAACTACCTGAAAGGAGGTTGTAGCCAGGTGGGGGTCGGTTTCCTTTCCCAGGTAACAAGTGATAGGATGAGAGGAAACAGCCTCAAGTTGTACCAGGGGAGGTTTAGATCGGATACTAGGAAAAATTTCGTCATTGAAAGGGTTGTCAAGCATTGGAACAGGGTGCCCAGGGAAGTGGTTGAGTCATCATCCCTGGAGGTATTTAAAAGATGTGTAGATGTGGTGCTTAGGGACATGGTTTAGTGGTGGACTTGGCAGTGTTAGACTTACAGTTGGACTTGATGATCTTAAAGATCTTTTCCAATCTAAATCATTTGATGTTTCTATGACTTCTGGGTCCTAGCACTACTGGTAGCAGTCAGACCTGTTGGCCATCGAGGTCTTGTGTGCCATATTCCTGTAACAGAGCCAGCAACTGAAATGTTTCTGCAGTGCATGGGCTCAGTCTGGCTCTGGGGCCGGGCAGGGCAGAGTGGCTGGGGACCCTGGGAGTGCTCTCCTTCCAGCACTCACCGTGCAAGGCTGGGAGGGAACGTGTGCCCCCTCTTGCACCAGGAGAGCCAATAGCTCGAGATCTATTTATCTGCCTTCATAAGTATTCTCCAACTGATATAATTAAAAACCTAATCATGGATGTTCAAGATAGAAAAGACATATTAGATAATATTGTTCACTGCCTTGGGGCCAGCACAAGATTGTTTCCTGTAAAATAGGTCGCTGACTTCAAGGGAAGTTGAGGTCTATAAGCAACATGCAGGCTCAGGCTCTTATTGAAGAGCTGCAAGGCTTGTATACACATCTTTATTAAAACTTTTATTAAAAAAAAGAAAGACATTTCCATGCCCACTTGCTCTTGCAGATTTCAGCAGTGCTACCTTACTTCTGTGTGATAAAAACACATTTATTAGTTTTGTGTGCTCGAAGGGAAGTATTAAAAAATAATAAAAAAGAAACTGGAAATGAGGAAATACTTGGCCTTGTTAAATCAGTGGAAGCCTTCAGGTGGCTTGGAGGGTCACCCAAAGCCTCATCCTTTTTCCAGTTTATTTTACTTAGACACAATAGCTGTAAAAGGGACTTACTTTCCCCACCTTATTTATAATTTTAGTGGTGGCATATAATCTATAAATATCTTAATTTTCAGCATAAATGAGTCTTTTTAGTCATGACCAACATGGAGTTCCAAGCTGGTTTAGTAGTCATAACCACAGCAAGAAACAATAGACACTGGCTCCTCTCTGAAAGTCCTTCAGCTAAGTTCACTAAATGATGGGGTTTTTTATTTTTATGTTCTTCTATGTCCTTAAGTTACAAATTGTCAGGAAATAAGATTTTACTTCCTTTCTGTCAACCACAATATAAGCCGTGATCCTATATTGCGTTGTCTTTACAGTAAATATTCCTGTATAGGCTATCCTAGATCTTGCTGATGTGGAATTGTGCTGAGGCTATGGTATTATGTCACTCCAGGCTGAAAAATATATTCAAATCCCTTATCGAGTCCTGGCAGTCCCAGGTGTTCTTTCCAAATCTTGCTTCTACATCTATCCACTCTTGGGTAGCAGAGTTATTAGAAACTGCCACAGTACCTTTGTATGCAGCAATGATGCTAAGATTTCTGTATAGCCATAGCCACCAATTAATCTATGGACTAAAATAGTGAGGTACTTCTCTTTTCTCCACATGGAAAAAAGATCTCACAAGGTGCATGTAATCACCCAATGCAGTCTGTAAGTCACATACTGAGACTTGTACCTACCAAAGTTTGATTGTTACTAAAGTTCAACAAAGAAAGAAAAAACAATAAAGTGCCTCTGCTGTGAACACCAAGGCACCTTGCTACAAAGACTGGATTAAGTGGATACAAGCACAAAATCCTTGAGGTAACCTGATGTTGTCAAAAGTCCCTGGCTCCGTGGTTCTACTGAGATGCTCTGGAGTGCTATGTAGTGCTGTGTGGGTACATGAGGCCAAGAAGCCTGAGGACTTGAAGAGGAGTAGATCTAAGAAAGTCATAGCATGTGAAATGAGAAAGATTCCTTCTTTCCTGAAGGAACCTGAAAAAATTAGCAATTGAATGTATCCATCTTTCTTTGCGGAGTCATGCAAGAGAATAATATGTTAAAAACTTTGCATACTCTTAGCCTCACTGAAGATTAAGAGTAGTAAATGATTTGTAGCAAATTACTTCCATTCTCACTACTAGGCAAAGCCAGCAAACTGAAAGTTTGTCTTTTCTAAAATATTATTGTGGCTGGGATACTAAATGCAAGGCCAGAGTTTTCAGGTTAAGTAATATTGTGGTCAAATGCTGCCTCTAAGTGCTTGTAGTGAGACTGTCTTTGAAGTCAGCAATAGGCAGACCCAGTACTCTCTCCTTTCCAACTATGTACAGTCCAATTGGGCGTATGGGTTCTTTGAAGCTCCATCATACAGCAGGACCGAAGGAGAGCTGTGACTCTCCTACATAGTACAAGTTAGTCTTGATTTCTTTTCATGTTGAGGTAGAGGGCTTGACTGCTGGTGCAGAGAGTTCATCTGGATCATCAGCCTGTAATTCATATACTGAGAAGCTTCCTCCTATGATCATCAAAGTCTGATTGTTATGGAAGTTAAAATAAGTGCCTCTGCTGTGAGCAACAGCAAAGTACAATGCCAGAATGGCTCAGCACTTGCTAAGACTTAATTGCTGTGTGTGAGTTAAGGCTTAGAAATCAAGTCTATTAACTGAGCAAATGTAACTGGATCAGTTCCTGCAACCTGACAGACCAAAAATATCACAATGAAGCAAGGATTCATGACCTTTATAATTTGTTGTCATTGCATGAAATTAATAACCCTGGTATACATACAGCACTGGAATTATAAAGTTTTGCTTCCTGTTCCTTTCAATATCTTTAAATTAATTAGAGTAACTTGATGATTCAACTCATTTTCAGGTTGTGTACAAAAGTAGATATTAGAAGTTACTACTATTTAGAGTCATCTGGCCTCTTTGTGGCTGTCAAAACAGTAATGGCCAAGTTAGTGTGTTACAAAGTCACTCTCAAAACTTTTTGAAAATACCATCAGTATCCATTGGAATTTTTCAGTTTCCTTCAAAGCTCTTGTAAAATGTAGCCTGAGAAAGTTATTTCTCTGTTCTCAACTGGAAACTAGTTGAATAGTCAATATTGACTTTTGCTTATAAGGTTTTTGTTTGTAAATATGTTGAAAAATCTCCTCTCTGTGATGAGACAGTGGTATGCTGAGTTGTACCAGCTGGGAGTCTGAGCCAAAGGGCTCCTGGCATAAGATGTCTTCTCAGATGATGGTGATGAAAGCAGAACTTCCAGATGCTATAATACCAACAGAACCAAGTTAGAAATGTTGAGCCTAGTCTTAGTGACTCTGAAAACAATAGAGATAACATCTGTGTTTGTTCCAAGACAGGAAAAACTCCAAAAACTTATAATGAGTGTTACTGGGTTCAAAATTATTCTGTTCAAATAGGCACACTGAAAGAATAAAAACTGGCGTTCACCTTGCATGAGTTACAGTAATTTTATATATTGAAATTGGCTTAAGACAGACACTAACTGAAGCTGTGAAGCAACATTTTACTGTTCTATTAAACTTCACATTTTTATTAGCTTTAGTAAAAAGATAAAATGGGAATAATGAAAAAAGGACTGAAAATATGTAATTGCAGGATCTGAAAAGCAAGATGTTTTCAACTGAATTCAACAGTGCTGTCTAGGATTAGACATGAGTGAAATCTTCAGTTCTGTTGTGAACATTTTCTTCTCTATGAAATATCATAGCGCTGCTGGGAACACCACTGTGATGTCTGTGTCAACCAAGAAAAGGTTGGATGAGGTCTGCTGTGGTGATGGGAAACCACAATGCTCTGAGAAGTCTTTGAGGCTTCAGTCCTTCAAGTGCAATGAAGTTTCAGCTCGGTGTATTTGCTAGTTGTTCATGTTACACTTCTGTCAGGTGGTAATTCTTGGCTGAAACCCTGTCTGTGCCAGCTGGAACTTCAGACTGTAAATCCCAAAGTGGGTACAAGTCTAGCATTACCACTTAGGGTTTAACTATGTCTTAAAGTTTAATGTGAAAGCAGAAGGAACAAAAATCAGTTCAGGCTAAGTTTTATTCCTGAAGTACTGTCTTTTGTATTGCCCTAGCAATTATGTTTTCTGTGCCTGCCTCCATTTCCTTTTCATGTCTTTGCAAAGATGCCCTGGCCTGTTTTGGGGCTGAACTGATGTGTACACTAGTGTGAGGAGAAGGTGACTGCAGAGGAGAATACAGTCCCAGGTGGTATGTTGGGGGGAAAGGGGAGAAAGAGGGAGGCAGGCTTTGAAATCACATGGCTGCATCATATAACACTGAACAAATTGTGATTTGTTTTGGTCTGGGAACTTCTGAACTTTTGAAATACAGACACGTGGTCTCCATAGTATATGTTTGAGTCTAATGTGAGAGACTGTAGATTCCTGCATATAATGTGCAGCAAACCCAATGTGTGTGTCTTAGCCATCCAGATGCAGCATGTGCAGGAGGTGGTAAGCTGTGTCTTATTTTTCTCTGCTCATGTTCTCCATAGAAGAATGTGTGTGTGGAGAGCTTCTAGTTGTCTAACGCACCATCAAAGGTAGCACTGAGAGTGGCTCTGCACTGCAAGGGGGGAAGCTTGATACCGTCAAGGTGCTGGTTATCCTATGTTTGAGCCTTCTACTAAATCTGTGCCCACTATGCTGTTCCAGCCTAAGGAAAAGGGCCTCACATTTCTGCACAGAAATCAATTGTCTTGGAGCAGGTTAGACCTTGTAAATCAAATCCTGTGTTTTCAAAATGTTTCATCATTGGAAACTTTCCATGAAAAATAGTTTTCTTTCAGCCACTTTAGTGTTATATTGTTTAACTAAAGGACTCGCTATGATTTTTTTCAAGACTGAAAAAAAAGTATGAAGAAAATTAATTTTAGAAGGTCTAAGCAAGCTTAAATATTTGAAGATGATGTACTCAGAAGAAATCTGAGTAGAGGCATTTGGGAAATTGCCTTAAAAATAATCTGTGAACCCTGCAGTAACATATATATTCTAGGTACTATAAACCGCCAAAATCCTGCCAGCACTTTAGCATGCTTCCGTCCCTTGCATGGTCTGCGCAGTCACTAGGAAGGGTTGTCTGGGGCTTTGCTGAACCCATGTGGCTCAGCCAGAATGCGGGTCATGTCAAGAGCTAAGAGATACCTTCAAAACTAATCACAGAACATTTCTGTCTGTTACATACAACATGTAAAAGAAAAGGCTTGAGTCTGTAAGTGCTACTATAACACCAATCAGTGACAATGATAATAAAAGGAAGTCTTTTAGAAGTAATGAGTATGTAAAAGCAAGGAGTTTAAATGGCCCTCAGTAGGGAAACCCAACTACAACTGACTCTGCCAGATGCATTCTATAATTTACACTCTCCAGGATTTGTTGACGTATTTATCAGCTTATGTTGACACTTAGGTAAGTATATATATACACAGAAACATGTGCAAATATATGTATATTCATTTAGAACTACAAGGGAGTCTTCCATTATGTAGAATAGCCAAGAGTCATGTGCTGGCAATCTAATTCTAAAACCCTGGCTACTGCAGAACTACACAGGAAAATGACATCTGTAGAATCATAAGGAGTTGGAAATTTCTTCTGAGTTATCTCTGTAAGTCAAAAGCTGTGGATATGGTGAGACTAGTGGTGTTCAGGATCTAGGATTTTCACATCTCAGTTTTGTTACTGTTGTTCTGAACTTAAATGAAATTCAGAAATAAACATCTTTCTGGAAATTAAAAAATAAACATGATTTTGTGAAAGCCAAGGAGGTCATCTGCACCTCCAGGATGTCAAAAGAGACAGTGACCTTGTTGCGTGCCTGGATTGCTGTTTAATTAATGGTTTTGAACTTTCAATAATGTGTTACACTGAAGATCTGCTGAAGACTTAATCAGACTGAGGATGTGGAGTACTTACAGCCCATGAGATGTGCAGCCAGGAAGCAAAGATTCTAAAAATAAGTATGTTTTTGCCTTAAGCTATAAGCCTGTTTCTGTTATGCAGATCTGACAGGGTTAAGATAAAGCTTGAATACTTTCATTCCTCTGTAACCTCTGAAAATGAAGAAATAATTGTATGGAAGTAGATTTGAATCTGTTACCCTTCGAAGAGTACCAGGATTTGTGCATGTGTTTGTTTTACAGTGAGTTCATATCACTAGTCAGCTTTCTTCCTGACCATAAATTCATTTTAGAAGAAAGTATATTGCAGGATTTGTTCTAAGCCTCAAGATGCTGGCTGTGAATAGACCATAACAATTCAGACCTGGCACTGAGGTATCCTGCTTCTTTCACATATTATTGGATCTTCAGGTTTTCCATAATATCATTGGTAAATATTTTACTGCACAATATTTCAAAGAAGTGTGATCATCAATTTCTTTGAAGGAAGAACATACCTTATGCCATGTATACTTCTATGTAGAGCTCTGTGAAATCTGCTGCTTTATTTGGGAAGATAGTTACTTATTTCTCAATAGGTTGCATAAGACATTTTACATTTTTGAAGGTTGACTTTGTGGGTCTTTGAACTTTGGCTTTTGAAATGTGTGGGGAGAAAGTTCAAAAACCAGAATTCCCATGTGGAGCAGATAATGTTGATGTGCCATAGACACAATCCATTTGCACTTAAAGAGTACAGGCGGTAAAAAGTACAAATGGTAGCTTGTTTTTTAGTTGGTACTCAAGGAAGAGATGCTATGCACTTCCTAACGCAGTGAAATTTTAATTGTGGTTAAATCCACTGGA
This sequence comes from Cariama cristata, assembly GCF_000690535.1. Lineage (NCBI taxonomy): Eukaryota > Metazoa > Chordata > Aves > Cariamiformes > Cariamidae > Cariama > Cariama cristata. The sequence continues at coordinate 209 of NW_009621225.1, read as the reverse complement.
TATTGCAATGTTATGGCTACTTTCATGCACTTACCTAGGCACTGACTAGAGCTCAAATTTGGAAAATACACTTACGAGTGTCACTTAACTGTTGGGGTAGTCACTTGCAAGACCGCAAACAGGCAGAATGACTATGAATAAAATGTAGGAATTAAGGCAGGAAGATCATGAGAAAAAGATCAGGTTCTCAGCATCTCTGCTCCCTGCCT
>NW_009621224.1:10612-16603 GCF_000690535.1 Cariama cristata | reverse complement strand
CTGACTGAGGGTGCACTTGATCCCCTCGTGCAGATCATGGGTAAAGATGTTAAACAGTACTGTCCCCAACACTGAGCCCTGAGGAACACCACTGGTGAACAGCCGCCAGCCAACTGGATTTAACTCCATTCACCACCACTCTCTGGGCCTGGCCATCCAGCCAGTTTTTCACCCAGCAAAGAGTATACACATCCAAGCCATGAGCAGCCAGTTTCTCCAGGAGAATGCTGTGAGAAATTGTGTCAAAGGCTTTACTAAATTCCAGGTAAACAACATCCATAGCCTTTCCCTCATTCACTAAGCGGATCACCTTGTCATAGAAGGAGATCAGGTTAGTCTAGCAGGACCTGCCTGTCATAAACTTGTGCTGGCTGGGCCTGATCGCCTGGTTGTCCTGTACATGCTGTGTGATGACACTCAAGATGATCTGCTCCATAACCTTCCCCAGCACTGAGGCCAGACTGTCAGACTTGTAGTTCCCCGGATCCTCCTTCCAGCCATTCTAGATAGGCATCACATTTGCCAACTTCCAGTCAACTGGGACCTCCCCAGTTTGCCAGGACTGCTGATAAATGAACGTGGCTTAGTGAGCACCTCCACCAGCTCCCTCAGTACCCTTAGGTGGATCCCATCTGGCTCCATAGACTTGTGTGTGTCTAAGTGGTGTAGCAGGTCGCTGACCATTTCCCCTTGGATTATGGAGGCTTCATTCTGATCCCTATCCCTGTCTTCCAGCTCAGGGGGCTGGGTACCCTGAGAACAACTGGTCTTACCATTAAAGACTGAGGTAAAGCTCTAACACTGCATCCAGTCAGCCAAATGAGGATTCTTTGCTTCCAGGGGAATCAGCACCTTTTTCACCATAATCTAGAACCCTGAATCATTGTTTGCTGCCACCTTACACCCATTTATATGTGCAGCTGTCATCTGTTTGCTCAGCAGACAGGGCAATGAGAAAAGACCCAAATAAATCAATACACATAACATAAAATTATTAAACCTATCCTCAGATCAGTGCCAGGCTCATGAATCTGTGTACTACCTTCTGAAAATACAAGCATTCCTGACAGAAATACCACCTTTGGAAATCCTAATGCTCCAAATACAACCTTACAATAAAAAGCTCACAAGCCCTTTCAGGTCAGTACTATTCTAACCTCCTCCTTTACACAAGCAGAAATAGTCTCGGAGGGCTGTCACAAGTACTGCCTTCCTTCAGACTCTTATCAAGTAACAAAAAATATAGTAAGGACCTTGTGAATGTCCCCCAGCAAATAAAAAGAAGCACCAGCGACTGAACCCCAGCTCTCCTGATCCCCAGTACTGTCTTTTGATCCAGTAAAATATTCTAGGTTTCATGCCTAGTCTTAAAATACCATTGTAACTTCTGGATAAATACAGCATCTCTATGATGATGATGGTGGATGTTGATATTGGGGAAGTGACCAATACTGACTTTGCAGGTCCAAACACAATGTCTGCAGCACAACAGTCAAGAGCTTCCTCCTGTACACTGCCCCTTTAGCATGCAATGCTGGGAGCGCTCATGGTGTCTATCAGCTGCGCTCGTGAGCCACAGCAGGAAAAAAACCTCAAGCAGCATTCAGAAGCCCACGGAGCACAAGCAAAACCTGTGTTTTGGAAAGGTAGGCCTCACTGAACCTGGAAAGTATTACAGCATCTTGCTTTCCCAAGTAGGAAGCCCTTCACCTCCATTTTAAAGAAGACACAGCAAACAAAAGTCTATTCTGTCTCCTATGATATGGCAGTGTGTTACAGTTCAAGTGTTTGCTTGTCGCTCCTCAGAGTAGGTGCCGCAGATTAGACATGCCTGTAGGGGAGAAGAGTGGCTGAGAGCTTAAGATTCATTTCGGGGTGACCTGCAGAAGACGTGAGTTTGCTTATGCACTGCGTCACCCCCTTGGTCTGATGAAAGCCTCCACACCTCCCCTCCCTCCCCTCTTCTTTAATCTCTGCATGCTGCTATGCAGAAGGTGCCAACTCGAGAACAGACAGTTCTGAAAAGAAGGCAATTAAAAAAAAAAAGCACAGTACTTTAGAAATTTAAACAACAAGCCCTGTGATCAAAATAATTCATAAAGGGAAGGATTTTATGAAGTCATTTCACGAGCACACAATGCTTTTTTTTTTTGCTTTGTTTTTTAAATAAATCCGTCAGTACACATGCCAAGGCAACACATCTGAATACAATATCAGCAGACACACCCTGAATCCCTGCGCCTGTGCTCCCCCAAGTTACAGCAAAAGCTAAAACCTGGGCTTTTTGCCTACATTTTAACAATTATCAATTTATTTCTTTTCATTTGGGTGCATCAGTTAAAACTTCTTTTCTCCCCTCCCTTCCTTTCTCTCTCCTCATTTACAACCGCTTCTTTTCTCCTCCCCTCACAAAACAACACTATCTGAAAAACTGATTTTTCTCTTACTGACGGTAAGTGTGTCTGTTTAAAAAAAAAAAAACATAAAGAGAACTAACTTACAATGAATCCCTCTGGCATAAGGAAGCCTGTTCTAATCTCTCTTTATCGGGCTTGAGTGATAGTTTTGCTCAACGAGTATTGACAGGGCCGTCCTGTTTCTCAGGCTTTCATTTTCCCTGAGTTGGAAAAAGGATACAGTGCATTTTCACATTCTCCAAGTCTGCAGTTGTTTTTATATAAGAAGCAATTTGCTTGGGTCACATCAGGTCAAATGGGAAGCCTGCCCAGCTCTTGGTTTTAAAGGAAAAACATACAGAAAGACACAAAAACACAGCAGTTTCCTTCATTAAATTCCACTCTACCTGCCATGGGCTTGCAGCCACAATGGAATTTCCCACCCTGGCTGACCATAGCTAAACTTTTATTTTTAGGGTTGGATTTTTCCCCCCCTTTAAATAAAAAGCCTTATTAATTTTCTTTCAAGTGAACTTTGAGGTAAGGGTTATTAAAGTCAACGCAATTGTCCGTTTTTTAAAATAAATAAATTAATAAAGGCCTACTCAGGAGCGGGGCCAAATGCCGAAGTCCTTATTGAAGCCCAGATTCTGATCTCTGTTACAATGCTGTAAGTCAAAAGCAACTCTTCTTAAGTTGTTGGAGTTGTGCCTGAGTAAAAAATCAGGATCGCCTCAGTTTTTAACTCATTTCTCACTCGGGGAAAACCTCAGCTGACTTCGGTGCGAGTTTGCCTGAGTTAAGACTGCCTGTGAAGCACAGCGTGAAGCCTGTCTCTGCAATGTGTTAGGCATTCTGCTGAGCTCTTCCAAACTCACAGTGGCTTCAACACTTGAAAAGAATGGCACTCAAATAACTGCCTTATTACTTAGTAATTGCAAAGGTTACCAGCACTAGGAAAGCTTACTCCCAAGGAAAAGGAAAGCAGCCACAATCCTCCCCCAGCCTCCCAAACAATCACTGAAACCCGAGGTGAAATTCTACCCTGAACTGCAAGAAGATGCTGAGGGAGTGACTCAGCGTGTACATTTTTAAGAACAATAGATCACAAAGATGTTTCATTGATTTCAATACAGCCCTAAGGAGAACCAAACATAGTTGCTTGCTTTGCTTAGACTATGATTTCATTGTACACACAGGCAAGGGGGGAAAAAAAAAAAGCGGGGAGGGGGGAAGCAAGGGATACATCCTGAACCAAAGGTGAGGCTGTTTCTTTTAAGATGATAAAAAGGTGTTTAATTCGAATTCAGATCCATCTATCAAAGCATTCCTACCTGGCCTCTCTCTGCTGAACACTCTGCTATTCCCACTGCTTTGCTACTAGTTTGCATTTAACTGCAAAGCCTGTAATTAAGTTTGCAGAACAGTTTCCATTCAGACTGTTTGCCCCTAACTTTCTGCAAAGTTCTTCTTTCTGGGCTGAAAGGCTGGCCTCAAATGAATGATGCAAAGCGTAAGGCAAATTGGGGGCAGGTGGAAAGAAAGTAGTGGAGGATCTGCTCAGCCTTGAATTACAAGTGGGTGGCTCCCTCCCTTTCTCACAATTTCCTCCACCCTGAAAAGCTGTTCAGCTTTTTTTTCTATAACAAATTAAAAAAAAAAAGAAAAAAGAAAAACAAGGAGGAAAACCAAAAAAGAACAGTTGGCTCAGCGCCCCTGTATCCTCTGTTTTCCAGACACTCATGTGTAAAAACAATGGCAGTTTTGCCTGAATCACGGCTGAGGATTGCTGGACTTGGCCTTTGAATAATTTTTTGGACTTACTATCGTGACTTTCATCCAGAGATCACAAAGGGCTTTGCACTATTTATCACACCAAGCTGACCTTTGAAGTACTTTGAGCCATATGATAGCAGAGTCACTTCTTCCCTTGCAGTCTCCTTTCCCTGGCAATCTAAGAAACAAATCAGTTTTAAAAAATTTCATATACTCTCTTCAGTTTCAAAGGCTGGCTAGTAGGACATTGTAAAGTTCTCTTCATTTTATTTTCCTACAGTCAAATGGTTCTTTTCTTTTTATTTTCTTCCTGTTCTCTCTGGTGTCTGTTTTTCTAGTTGATTCATCTATTATCCCTCTTTATATAATTAAATTTCTCTACTCAGTGTGTCATTGTGCTCAGGCCGTATTGTGCTTTGTCACCTCCAACTCCTTTCCTTCAGAAACTCCACACCCCAATTCCTCTTTAAAGTTGCTTGCTGAAGCATTTGCTCTTTCAGCATCGCCATACGTTTATAAACTGGAGATTAGTTCACTTTGTCTGCCTTCCAAAGCCGTTTGCTGCTTGAGACCATTTCATGAGCTTGTCTATTCATGTGCATAAACAAAAAAACCTCAACTATAATATGAATTAGGAAGAGGAAACAGCAGTTGCATGGAACAAATACCAGTGAGGGTGAAATTAGTAACAGTCACAGTTTTTACTGATGCTGCCCCTGCCTGAACTATTTTCCTCTGACACACCTTTAGACAGTAGGATTTCACAGTTAAAAGGATGATATACTTTTTTAGTAGAACCGAGTCACCTGCCATAACATTTTGCTCATGGTTCCAGCATTTCTATACTGAAGAGTCCCTAGACTCACAAACTTCTGTCTAGATGATTAATCTGAATACTCTGCAGTTCCGCAGAGCAGTCCATTATTTCCCACAAAGTCTTTAAAACTTTCTACTAAACTCAGGATTTTGAAATGACGTCTGGCTAACAGATGTGCTCGTTCTGGAACTTTTAGATATCTTCCCTCAAAACAAGAGCCTTTTCAACAATTTAAATTCAAGTCAATAGCAAAATTCCTATTGATTTAAAAAGAGATGCTCAACTCTTGAAATAGGGAACTGGGCCTGAGTGTCAGACACTTTGTATCTAACATCAGAATATACAATAAAATTCCAGTCTCCAGATGTATTCATCAAATTGTGTTGATTATTTGCGGCTTAAAAGCATGGTCAGAGACAAAAAAAGGAGTTTTCAAATGTTTTACAGGAGAAACGATGGCTGAAGTTGGATGTAGCCCAATGAGCAGCAGAAGGCCTGCAAGACAGCCTCCTTTCCCTTGAGGTCATTCAAGAAGTGCCGTTTACGGCAATTTTTTCCTCAGCACACTTCCGCTCCTCTGGAAGGGTCTTGCCCAATTTGCAAGACATTGCACACCCCATTTCTCAGCTTTAAACCCCTTGGTCCTGCATTTCCTCTCACAGAGACATACAGCGCTGGAACCCTCCAGGTTTCAGGGTCTAGATTCACATCTGCAAAACTCGGAGGAAAATCAGATCCTCTCTATGCAATCATAAATGGTACGAAGTGAATATAGGTGAGAACCAGAACTTTTTTGTGCACCTGGTGCAAACCTCTCTGTGGTAAATGGCTCATCACAGACTGATGATCTATTGGAAAGAGAACCAGGAGACCAGGTGTGCCACTGAAGTCTTAAAGAAATATTTGCCAGCAGAACTTCGATTCTGGTCAGGGAAACTTAGCAGCCTTAAACACCATAAGTGACTAAATAAATGTCTCATAATTTTGTAAATGACAGCAGGA
>NW_009621224.1:0-10601 GCF_000690535.1 Cariama cristata | reverse complement strand
ACTGTAATTATGCTTATTAGCAGATAAAAATGTCTCTGAAGGATTGGATTGGAGGGACTTATAAAGCAAAACAGGAAACGGGCTCATTGAACACATCTGTGGTGCATGGATAATCTAAAGCCGAAGACTTGCGTACATTCATTTTCCATGCCAAGCATGATCATCATAAGACACGATTATATTCTATCAGTTGTAGGGGTTATAGCTTGAACTACTATAGAAAACTAGCTTAAAATTATAATCATGTTAAGATATTACATGTATTTTCTTAGAGATGTGCTTAGCAATTCCGTTTTTTGAGTGCTTCAACAATATTCCCAGAATCAAACTTTTAAAATTAACTACTTAATTACTTGTGTTGCTTAGGAGTTTTCTGAAGGCAGAGTAGGAAAAAAGTTTCAAATATGTTACAAGTTCTCTATAACCTGCTTGTGCTGCATACATTTTGATTGAAATTCCACATAATTTATGATTTTTATAGCCCTCAAGGGAGCGGTAAGCACTGGAAAAAGAAAGTAACAGACACTAATCAATCCTACATGAACGACTTGGATATTTAGGATGAAATCATGGACTCAGAAAGAAAACATTTACCATTGATTTCAATATATCTGGGATTTCAGCTTTCTTATTTGCTCAAATTGTAGATAATTTAATTACTAAAGTACCTAATTGATAAAATAACTGGGCAGAGGTAAAAGCTCACTAACGATAAGTTAACCACCAACAAAACCAATATTTACCCTTTTAATTCTCTTATATCAAGAACAACTAGCCTTTCTGCCTTTAAAGCCATGCACCATACCTAATCTCCGTACGGCCGAAAGCCACAAGACACATTCCACAGACAAAGAAAGATGTGAGGTACAGGACCTCCAAAAGTCATTCACAAGCTGGAGATCACAAACTCTCTCAAGGGTCCTGCTGTTTTACTGCACAACTGGGCTGAGCTGAGCTTGCAGCTGGGATGCTGGGTGAGTTGCTAATGTTGGCCTCCCTGGTCCCCCCAGTGAGGGACGGAAATGATTCAGCAGTGCCCTGTGCCAGCACAGCCCTGCTGTGCCTCATACATCATCCCTCCTCAGCCCTGCAACTGGGTTGAACTCAAAAGTGCTCACATGCCTGCGTACAGCTAAAAACAAAAAATCTTTGCTATCACTATTAGGACACCTGTAGATTAAAGGTCTACACGTCTACACTGCTCGCTGTGCTGAAGGGTAGATATACCTGGGCCAGCTCAGGGCAAGCAGAAATAAGCCCCATAGGGATCTTTAATAGGGGAGCTCAATTAGATGCTTAATAGGAATATTTGAAGATTTTGTGAAAAACAAAAAAATTCAGTGCAAGGCTGACTTTGTAAGGTAGGTGAGGATACTCAGACTTCTAATTTAAATTTCATCAGTCACCACAACTGAAATACTTAGATCTTTGTTCACATTCCAGAACCTACCAAGACCATCCTTTTTATTAATTTAGTATTATTATCATTATTTTCCCAACCTGTGCAATTCCTGCATCAAAAAGAGCTAGCTGGGTACTATGTTTGAGATGCTAAGGCTGTATGAATTCTCTAGAAATATTCACCATTCACTTGCTTAGAATGGCAAGTTTCAATGAGATTTTCCTTGCTTTAATTGGTTTGAGCTAGCTCTTTGGCATTCTCTTATAAATAATAGAAGCTACACACTGCACTTTTATAACATCATTCATCTAAGGATCTCATAACTTAATTAAGAGGGACATTGTCAGGATAAAAATCATATATTTTTTATTAAGTAATTTCCTTATCTATGTTACTAATAACATTTTAGGCTATTAAGCTGAAACAAATTCTTAAAATCTAATTTAACATCTACTACTAGTGTGTATATATTATATATACACACAGCTGGTTTACTTTCTGAGATATTAAAACAGATGTGCTAGCTTTACTTTTGTTTCAAGTTGGTCTCATTTACAGATTTTCATGTGTGAACAATGCTTTTCCTTCAGAGCGGTATAAACACTCCACAAGAACATTTAAATGCAAACAAAAAGCTATATTAACATGTAAGAAAATAAAACATATGTTTTTGTTAATATAAGACTTGCAAGGATTCAACAACAATAAAACTTTAATTTTGGAGAAAACTGTCTAACATTGTATGGTGGTTATTTTCACTTTCTCTAAAGGGAAGGTGGCAAGTACTGCTTCTGTATTGCTTAATTATGGCACAGCACAAATCTGTTTTCTGTGAGGGAATACATCATTAATAAATTCATTCAGCTGTATTTGAGCCTTTTCAGATATCCAGAAATGTGCGGTTACTTCACTGAGGCTTAAAGCAGAGGTTTGCTTTTGATGGGAGAAGTTAGCTGTGGAGAAAGTTAGCATAATGAAGTTTCTACCTGTCACAGCTCAGTTAAACTGTAAGTTGTTGAAGTCTACGTGGCACTTCCGTAATAGGCGGACAGCAGCTAAAACACTGCGGGGTCTCTTGAAATCTATATAAATAAAGTGTAACATCAAAAACTACAGTACGTATTTTTCCAACCTTCACTTAATACAGAGGAAAACTAAGACACATGATCAAAGTCACACAGTGAGTAGATGATAAAACCAAAATAAAATCCATAGCCTGCACCACTCACTCCTCACTAAACTACTTAGTTTCTTCCTGACATTTCAATGTATTTTATATGAAGAACAAAAAAAAAGTTATTTTTCTCGTGTACTCTTACTAGCTAATACAGTAAGGAAGATGGGGTTTTGACTTCCAGTAGGTCATTTTGCTAGAAAGAGATTTCTTCTCTTTCCTTTGCTCCCTAGGTTCAGTGATCAGCAAAGTGGGTGTTCACTTGCAGATCCAGGGCTCCCGCCACATATGCCAAAAGGAGTTTTATCTTTCATTTTGCTTTTTAATGGTCCATTGCTCAGACATCAGTCCCAGGAGACATACTGCCAACTACTAAACTTTTTAGGCAGGTGGGGGTTGAAATGGGAAGCAGGTCATGGAGTCAACAGCAGTAAGTCAGCTCTGTCTACCGTTTAAAAAGAAAACTGTGCTAAGATTGAAAACAATAAACACAAATAATAAAACAAACAGCCAAAAGAAGCCATTAAGGAGCCATGGAAGTGTGCTACAGCCAACTCCAAAAAAACGGCAGTGCAGCCTGATATTCAAAATCAAACACAACACTGTTGTGCAGAAGAATCCCTTAAATGAAAAACACTAGTGTTCTTCAGCATTAAATGAGATTGCCTTCAAACTCAGCTGCAAATGCTACATGCTCAAGGTTAATCAGTTTCGTAGCACAGAGACAACATGAAATTAGGCCAAGGACCATCTTCCACCACAGGAAGAATTAAAGAAACACATCATTATTCTGCTTGAAAATGTGTTTTACCTAATAAATGTGTGAGCTTTCAGAGGTACCCTTTTGCTGGTTGACTGCAGTAATGGGACTTCAATGTATACTTGTTTGTTCATAGCCAAACCTCTGATAATCTCCAGTAATCTCTGATTCTCTGATACAACTTTCATTATTTCACCTTAACATTATCTTGTATCAGTGTCGAAAACACCTGCATGAGAGTCATAGTTTTCATAAAGAGCAGGAAAGTGTATCTGGGATGCTACAAAACACAGATCCTTAAGCCAGGACAAAATTTTTCTGTTACAGACTTTTCATGTTGCCCCTATTCAGTATCCAGGACATAACAGCTGAGAACCCATGGCATGGGTCTGAATGGCAGTATGCCTGTGTCAGCTGCCAATCAGACAGAAAGTTGCTTCATGGGCTTGGTTAAGTCTTTCAAACTATGAGTGTTTCATTTTCATAATGTGTCATGCGCAAGACGTGTCTTGAGAGACAGTACTTGAGTACTATGAAGTCCACTATCATTATGTACATCCCAGCCAAATTAGCCAGTGACAACTACATATAGGACAATGCTTTTCAAAAAGTATTTGTGTTTTTTCTGTTGGTGTCTAAAAAGTACAAGGTCTGATTACTCTGGTGTTAACGTGTATAATTGTCTCATTAATCAGCACAGACGTTTTTCAACTGTATGTATGCTTCAGCAGTGAATAAATTGTAACAGTGACGGTATTTTTCAAGTAATACAATTTTTAAATATCACACACATATATGTCTGAAGATATCTGCCTTCCTCACCTGCCATTCCTAAGACCAGAATACTGAATTTAAAAGCTAGCTTGCCTAATACAGCAAAATCAATCCTGAGAGTCATGCACAGCTATTGCTCTCCATGCCCACTTTGCCCACTTTAAGGCTATGTTAACATCCAGAAAGCAAATTTACCCCTGTATCTCTATGCCTAGGGAGGTTTCTCTTAAAATTTAAAACCAAATCCCTAGTTCAGATTTAAAAATACTGCTGAAGCCAAAGTTACAAAAAAACCCAACACATTAAGACTTGATACAACTTAAGAGTATATTTTTTACTGTAATTACTGAGGAAAAAATAATAGTAAACCAGCTGTAGCTATTTACAAAGGAATTTAAGACAGACTCTGGGGTCCGATATCCTTATCTCATGGATAGGCTGAGCACACAAGGAAGATGCTCGCAGTATAGTACTCTTATATCGCTAAAAAGATTAGCCAGAGCAACCATGAGCCAACAGCCTCATCCCTTTCCATGTAAAGGCTAAAAAATTCAAATTGACCATTATCTCAAAATAATCCTGTTAGGCCACCACATGGTGATATTTATTATGTGTCCAGTTCAAAGGTGTTGCAAAACACAGGTTGAGAACTTGTTTTTTCAGAGCTGAGAACTAACAACAAAATACTGAGTTTTGCAGTGCTGATTACACAGGAAATGAAATTAGTTTCTGTGTTCCAGTACCTGAAAGCAAATGATGATCATATTCCACATCTTTCTGTCCTTTGCCCATTATTTTTTGGGCTCGCACATGCAGTAGTTCTCCCCATCAAACACACACAGTCTCATTTACTTTCTCCTTTGCTCTTGCATTCCTCCACGACCTCTCTGTCCATAACCAGCTATCTACCCATGGTTTTACAAGGCATTCATGTTCTCCCTTCCCTCTTTAGCCATTGCATGAGCCCCCAGCAGGGCTTTCTCCTCCCAGAGCCACTCTCCTGTCAGGTCATGGAGAGTCCCAGTAAGGCAGTAGTTGTTACAGGAATTCCCTGCTGGCAATGGGCCCCTCCAGGGTTCATGTAAAGGATTAAAACGCAGAGTCTTTTGGTCTGTGTTTGACTGAGATCATCATCAGACAACACAGCCACTAATTATAACCTTGCCTCGTCCCTCACCTCTCCCCTGAACCAGTTTCCTCTCTTCCCTATGAAGAGAGATAGCAGTAGTGAAGTACATCCTCCCAGTATGTAAGGAAGGCCTCCTTCATTAAATGCTACGAACTGTTTTGATATCCTCAGAAGCATGGTGTTATTTAAGTGCTAATCACTCCAGCCTTCAGTATGTCCAAAATCATTTCACTTGTTACCAAAAAAGCTCTGCTGTCACACATTACATTGCCATTGCACTGAAAAATAATTAACAGCCTACATTTTGGGGTCCATTACTTGAGCTGACTGACTAGGAAATTATCCAGAATACCCAAGTTTTCAATGGAGAAATTAGAAAACATTAAAAAGGTAGGTCAGGGAACAGCTCTATGAAACAACTCATACAAAGAATGAGAAAAGAGACCATTCTTTCCAAGGAGTGAGACAAAATATTAGGTAAAAGTCAAAGCAATCTGATATAACAAGCAATCTATATGATAATTTAAGAAGATAATCTTTAGATGAAGTCCCAAAGATTATCAAACTCAACTACTCAGTAAACCGTTCTTAAACAGCTAGAAACCTAAAAAGTTATGAAGAACAGCACACTGGTCAAAACAGAGGGTGTAACTGATGACTATTCCATTTTATATTTCAAACAACACCTAAAACCCAATGTATACAAGAGAAGCAATCTCTAGTACTTGGAGCACTAGTAAATGAGGAATTCAGTGTCTCCTCTCCTGCTTGTTCAGAATTTCTTCACCTCTTTGCCTGTCTGGATGCAACCAACTTTATCAGCTTCAAGTCTAGTGAATACAAACACTGTTACACATGTAAGTCAGAGAGTCAATATCCTTGGTTGACCCCAACGAAACCAGGTGGGACTGAAACTCTGCATCCAAACAGACCTCAGACTTGAGTGCCCACCAGCATATGACCTGCATCACTTCCTTATCCTTCAGAGCTCCCAGATTCAGTTAGCTAACATTGGGCGAGTACTTTGCCAAAAAAACCCATCAACTCTCCCCCCTGCCAAAAAAAACCCAAAACACCACAACAACAAACCTAAACCACAGAAAACCCTAGGTAAAGCACCAGTGGTGCAGAAAGTTCAATAAATAATCCCCCAAGCTTTCAACAGATATATAACTAAGCTGCAAATCTGCACAAGACCAAATTCTTAGCTGAAGGTAGAGGAGCAAATGTCTTGTAAAGGCAGTACAAGTATGTTAAGCACCCGAACCCCAAGATGAAACTCAGTCTCTGAGGAGCAGCAGCCTGGGAAGGGGCACCTTTCAAAGACTCTTTCCTTACGTTCCAGAAGTGTTTTTTCTTACAGTCTCAAAGCTGTAGAAAGTCATCTTTCTTTCCTCTCCAGTTTCAGCTCCTGACTTCCAGCACTGCTGGCCAGGCCGGCACCCAATGCACTCAGCCTCTAGCCGCTGTGGAATTTCTCACCCTGGCACCAAATGCCCAGCTGTGCTCATGGAAGTGGAAAATTTGACAGCACTGTCTGAAAGACACAGCTTGGGATAATTGTTCCTCATAGTTCCTCTGTCAGTGAATATTATCGTATTCCTCTCACAGGAAGGCTACTACACCTTTCATATTCCTCTGCTCCCAGCCACAGAATTCCTCTTTGCCTTTAAAGCAGCAGTTAAATATGTTATGATATGAGAAAAGGTTTAAAAATCTTGTGCAGATTAAAGCTAAATCTCTAACTGTATCACCTGCTTTAATAAGTTCTCTGTGTGGCATAAACATGGGAAGAAGAGGAAAAGGAAACCAAAAGGTACCTACGTTTATGTAACACAGATGGATGATCCTTTATGCCTGTAAAATCATTATTTTATAAATACAATATCTAGATTACACTTGTGTTAATGCAGGAAAGAAAAATCACGATTACACTACAAACACTTTGGTGTAAATTTTAAACAAAATGTAGAAAGAAAAGCTGTGCAGCAGTTCACAGCCAGGCACCTATCCAGCATGCACACAACAGATCCCAGTACAAGGAATCATTTCCGTCACAGATCCAGGCTTTCTACCTTTGGTTCAATTAACATCATTCATCACATCAAATCTCAATATCTATCTAACCTCCTTGGAAGGCTACTGTTACCAGTGTGCCTGAGCTCCTCTTGACCTCCAGTGCCTCCACCTCCCTGCCTCCCAGGAGGCAGAGCACGCTGCTTCTCTCAGGTCCTCTCGGAGAGCGGTGGCAAAGCACGGGAAACAGCCCAGGGCTTATGTGCTTCAGGTTAGTAATCTGACAACTTCACTGTCCGTTTTTTCTCTCATATACATACCATGCCTTTTTTTTTCTTTTTAAGGGACACAGAACTGAAAAAAAGATGCCAACAAAAATCCCAGAGGGACAAAGGCTGTACTTTCTAATGTACTCCACCGATTTTCCTCCCCTTCTCCCCATCCCCTACCCCAGCCAGTGATGCTGTATCTGATACCTGCAAATCATCACTTTTTTTTTTTTAGAATGCTAGCCAATGCTTAAACATTCATTTCACTGGAGACTGTCAAACCCAAAGTCATGGCTGGAAGGACATTCTCTCTGCTATTTCCTTCCGTTTCTTTTGCTACAGATACAGGTGCCATTGTTACTCAGAGAAGAATAAATGACATTCCTACTTTACCCAGGAAAACTGAATGACAGTTTCTGTGATCAATTTTCCACCCTCATATTTGTGCACACTGCTGAAATGGCAAGCCTTGTGCTGATATCATTAGGTGAAAGCTTATGTTAATAGAGCAAATTAAGCTACGCAGTTTCATGCCATCTTGGGCTAGTTCCCGGCCAGGTCTGATCTCCCATCTGAAATAGAGATGAGTCAAAATCAAAATAATTTAACCAAAGCCACTCAGGTATTACACTGGTACCTCAAAGTAACTTAGGTGATCCAGAAAACATAAATAAATAGCTGATGTCCAAGTGTGGGAAGAAATGCTGTTGGTAATATATTAAGTGACATTCTTTCTTTTGATTAAGTAGAACAATATCCATAGTCCCTATCTCTTCAGTAGTCCCAACAAATCTCCCCTCCCTTTGTTTCTACACAGAAGTAGCCTAGCTATTCATGTATCAGTACATCTCTTCCAAAAATAAGTCACGGTGTGAGGTGATTAAGAGATACCTTAAAGTCTCTGATAGAGCACTAAAAATGGAGGCTCACAAAATCTCTAGGCATTTAAGGAAATTTAGGCCAAAATATATATAAAGCATGCATAAGTAATACATGCATTTAGTACAGTGGACGCCTTTTCCTATATATATTGTATGTTATGAATTGAAAGAAATGAAAAAATGTGAAGTAGATAGAAATACATGCATACACAGAGAGAAAATTATGTGGCCCTTTCTAGCATGAAAAGGAAATTATTAGAAGTTGGATAAACAACAACAGAGAATATGACAAGGGCAGCTGGAGAACCACACTGGGGGACAGAACTTCTAAGTGAATCCACACAAAAAAATGTCTCCCCTGACAATCCGTTGTTCTTCAAAGAGAATAATGATTCTAGAGATGAGTTTGCATTTGTCTTCGAATGTCACAATAAATGCTAAGAAAGCAGCTGAATAAGAGTTATTATTTCCTCTGAGCAACGAAGGATTTGGGTAGACTGTCAGAACATCAGCACCCGCAATGAGGGCAGATACAAAGCAACTGCAAGCTAGCAGGAAGCTCAGAATCTGTCCTGGGCCCTGGGAAAGGAATATGAAAGAGGCCATGGGGCAAACTGGAGATCTAAGAAAGGTAGATCTAAGAATCACAACTGCAAGGCAGCTGTTAAATCATGAGGGAAGTAGGAGC
The DNA here is from genome assembly GCF_000690535.1 of Cariama cristata. NCBI lineage: Eukaryota > Metazoa > Chordata > Aves > Cariamiformes > Cariamidae > Cariama > Cariama cristata. The sequence goes on along the minus strand of NW_009621224.1, from coordinate 1,508 downwards.
ATTGTTTGAGAAAGCAATCACAGGAGGCATAATGTTTTCCAAGACCAACAGAACATAAATGCATGCGAATTGGCGGAGAATGTGCTCCACAGAGGTCTATGCTACTTCGTTGGAATAACTCAGCCGGTTTGAGGGTACTGGGGCTGCATCCAAGTCCTTACCCTATTCACATGCTCACTACCCCGAGCACAGCAGAAAGGACTAGTAACCCCTCCGAGCACGAGAGTATCAACAGCTACATTATGGGCTATCTAATCCTCCCTCTCTAAATGAGCGTGCTGGGCAGAACATAAATCCAGCCCTACCTCTGAGTAACAAGATGCTTTTCCAACTGGCCTGATGGGAGTACTTGGCCTGATGATGACTCTCACAGTCAGATGTGCAAGCTACCCTCTGGCTCCCTGTTCATTTGGACTCATTGCCTGTATACTCTAATACCCAAGATTGCAAGAGAGAAAAGACAGATTCCTGTTTGACTGTGTAAGACAGTATGTTACAGACAATAGGTAAGCCATGTCCTTGCACCTGCTGTTTGCAGAACAGGCCCTTTCCACTGCACACTCTTCCCTGCAGTGCTCCTATATGGAAGAAGACAACTGTAAATGACACAAGAAGTAACCTTTAAAGCTACTATATAGCAGCTAGAAAAAAAAAATATCACAAGCCGACCGAAGAAAGTAGGGTATATCTTGTCCCACTTGTTCGGGCTGCTTTGGAGTGTTGGTGTCACAATGCTAAGGAACCTATTTCATTATTTGCTAACTTCCACGGCACATCTGAATACCTTTGTTTAATCAGAATCAAGTCTAAAATGAACTATGGATCATGCTACAAAAGCATGAAAATATTTTTTAAATCCACAGCCCTGCCCCTGCCCCCATACCATTCTATCAAAACATACAATGGAAAATGCTTACAAGCCATAATCTTCTCAGCTAGGCTTAGTTTCCCATATATATTTCAAATGCAATGTCTCAAGAACACATACATACAAAAAATCTAAGAACGCAGGTGGAGTCCACACAGACCTGAGCTCAAAAATTTATATATGAACCTTGTTATCTTCTTATATGTTGGCTTTGGTCTTTCAGTTTGCCCCATTCATTACAGTTGGGTTATGAGATAAAGTTCAGACTGAAGCTAAACAAAAGGGAACCACACTGGAGTACTGCTTTTGCTGTACGTGAAGTTGCTTACAATTAAGGGGAACTTGGAATCACAGTTTAATTTGGCATTTTCAGAGCTGAGATTTCTTCATTTCAAAGACTGAGCTAAGTCTGCAAATTTCAAAGTATCTAGCATACTATAAAAAACAAGAAAATGGAGCAATCACTAGAAGAGAGTCAAATGCTTAAACTAGGACAAAGTAATAACTGACATGGTGTATCAGCTTTGGGTGGCAAGGTTTTGGTAGCAGCAGGGCTAAAAGCCGCCAGAAGCTTCTCCCACGTTCGATGGAGCCAACGCCAGCTGGCTACAAGACGGACTTGCCACTGGCCAAGGCTGAG
>NW_009621223.1:0-1542 GCF_000690535.1 Cariama cristata | reverse complement strand
ATAACTGGTTAGGATCCTTGCCGTCTTTGCCCGCAGCCCGCGCGTTTTGTGGGCGCTTCTACAGCATCTTGCTTCCACCCAGGAAAAAAGAAAGAAACTAAAAGAAACAGCCTGGCGTTTTAACGTCCTGTGGTGTCGGACTGGAAATTCAGCGGCAACTACGCAGGAATTAAACGAGAAGGTCTCCATTAAGGGAATGGTGTAAACCCCCAGTGTCCTTACAAACAGACAAAGCTCAAACCTAAAAGAGTCTACAATCTCCGGGTGGTTTTTTCTTTCTTAATATTTACGTTCTTCCTTAATGACGATTTAGAGCTCGGCATAGCACTGTTAGTTAAGAAAACATTATCCATTAGAACAGGACTAAGATGCTTTGGAAAGACCAGCGGCGAAGTGGAGTCTCGTGGTAAATACGACCGAGTGTAGCTCTTTGAACATTCCCTGCAGCTCTCTAAATGTGAAGAAAGAAAATAGCTGCAAGCCTTTAAAGGTTAACTCCTAATTCTACCAAATAAGTACCAAGTTATCCATTTAGGCCAAAGGAAATGCACTTCTACTGCAAATCAAATATAACATTTTCAATGCGCTGCGCAGCTCGAAACAAGGAGAAAATGCCTGTCTCGCAGAGGCTAACTAATGTTCTTATCAATAAACATAGTACGGCGAACCATCTCTACCCCAGCAAAAATCCTAGTCGTTCTGGTCGGCCGTGACCTCTATAAATTTCAGGCAATAAGGCTGGATGGCATATGGCTCCATTAAAAGGGGGGAGAAAAGCAGAAACAGGGTGGGTTTTTTTCACGAGATTTCATTAGGAAGAGGTTTAAAGGCGGGGGGAGGCAGTGATTTGCTGGGTGAAGAGGAATCCGAAGGCAGCGAGTGTCTTTAAGTGGGTGCCTTCGAGGCAGCCCACCCGGCGGCGGCTGTTCACTCTCACCGACCACCGCCCAGCTCAGGCGGAGGGGAAACACGCTCCTTTCCCTCTCCCCGATACTATTAAACCCTCTCAGAAAGGATTTTTTGACAAACTCGATTGGAAGCTGGTTGTGCTGCCATTTCATTTACTCTTCCTAACAGGCTGGGTACTGAAAATTTAATTCCTAATTGAAGCCGCTCTGGTCCACGCAGAGCGATGCGCACACAGGGGTCGGCACAACAGAGCGCTGCACCTCGCTGCTTCGTGGCACCGCATTAACGCTTTGATCAACACTTCAGGCTTCGGTGCTAATAATCAGTTTATTATCACGCGACGGCCTATGCAAACTTTCAGAGTCATTCCCGAAATACAGGGAATAGGGAGAGGCTGGCATAAACGTGGAAGTATCGACTCAGAAAGAAGAATCGGGTTAGACGGGGAAATCCTTTGGATCCCCCTCGAGTGTTTTGGCAGAAGACACAGCCCAGCAGAAGAACGCGTCCCCTCCCCCTAGCTTGTCTTTTATTCCCGATTTTTATTTTTTTTATATATAGTATTTTGCATTGTTTCGAGGGAAACTGGAAAATCGTCTCCTTTACTCTGCAATGCCAAGCCCTCGGAAAAAA
>NW_009621222.1:0-17619 GCF_000690535.1 Cariama cristata | reverse complement strand
TCTCAGTCTTCCAGATGTTCATCTACTAAAGCTTGGGCAAGTAAAAGTAGTTCATGCAACCAGTGAGTTTCATGCTTTGGTGTGTTCCAGCTGGGATGTCTGCTCCATGGTGGATGTCCTGTCTAAGGTAATCTTTCTGTCTCATACATATACAGCACTGGCTCAATTCTGATCAGACATAGGGAAGCGTATCAACCTGACCCACTTAAAATTCAGACAAACTCCAACTCCCTGCTGCTGTAAACGGAACTACTGCATTGAAAATTGCAGAGGGGTGAGCATTTATGCCAGCTAAGAAATTGGCTCCTTAGCCAATCCCAGTGTGACTTGGTAGGTTAGGTAAGGGGAGAAGTAAACAACATCGTAGCTGAACTTAGCTCTTTGTTGCTGGGCAGGCGACTAAAGTTGCCCATTAACATGTTTGATGTCTGTGTTTGTGTAATAAACATTTAGTTACAAGGATTCTGGTTGCTCTTCACGGACTTGACTTACACTGGCGCTGTTGCCATTAACATCAGCTGTTGCTGGATCAGCCACAAACTGCCTTTTTACAGGTATTGCAATATTGCAAGTTGACATTCAGACTGTGTGATTAGCCACCTAAACGGCATGCTATTTTTTCCTGTTTTGTAATCGGATTACCGTAATATTAACAAATAAAAGCAGGAGCTGAACAACAATGAAGCTTTAATATGAAATGAACAGAGAGGGAAGAGAACATCAGCAGGCAAGAGATTTAAAAGTATAAAAATGCTAAACTGATTTGTTTCCTTCTCCCGGCTGGGGATTGTGTTAACTCCCGTTCACAGATCACAAGTCTCATGGTGCAGCTTCTGTTTTGAACAAGGGAGGAAAGCTGAAACTCATAAACCAGGGAAAGTTAGACTTGGTGGATTTTTATTTCAAACTTAATGCACAGAGGGTGAAACTTTTTTCTTTCCTTAATCTATTGACATTTTTGCATGAACATGCGTTTGATTTATGTAGAAGTTATTATCTTTTAGAAGTCTCACTTGATTGATATGCTGAGATGTTGCACTGCTGTGTGCTGTGCGAATGGCCACTGCTGCATGGATCCACTTATTGGAGTGGGAAGACTTCGCATGCATTGAGCTTCCGTTTCTACATTGTTCATGCTCATGTGAACGTATTTGGAAGTGGATAAAAGTATCCCTGAAAGTGAATAAAAGTATTTTATGAAAACAAGCAAATTATGAAATTGGGTTTAACGCTTGGCAGCAGTTACTTGCTACTCTTTCCTTCTGCGTAATCAATCTGAGTTGACCAAGCAGGCTGACGCTGGCCGAGTTTCCCTGTTCTCGACATTGTACAGGCAGCAAAATGATCACCCTTGGCCCTCAAAACTTGCAGTCTAGTGTGAGTGGACCTAAAACCACTTACTAAAGTATGGATGACACTTTATTGCTCATAAAATGACAATCTCGGAGCAAAGATGCTGAGATAGTGTTTTTGGTGGGATTTTTATTGCCTCCCAAGGAATATGCACTTTCCACCATGGGAATGAATGATGGTGCTGGCAAATTACTCCCATTTTTCACAGATAAGCAGACACTTTCCTATTCAGCAATTCCTGGATTAACTGGAAGGTTATTTACAGTCTTTAAAACAATAAACAAGTACCCAAAAAGAAAAAAACCTGTCCATGTCAAGTACTGGTCTGTGCATGTGTGCCAGTTTAAGATCCTGTGTACTACCTGCTGTCTAGTGACCCCAGTAATTACGTCTGAAATGTGGAATGGTTACATAGCTTGGGCAAAGGTGTAGAGAAGGGGGAGCGGCAGAGCTCTGCTCTCCCATGACACCGGTGAGCTTCCCTTGGATGTGGGAGCATTGACACAGATGAGGTGTGAATGAACTCTCCTGAGAGTGGAGACCTCTGTAAACTTCCTGGCCTTCTGCACCATCTGAAAACCGTTCTCTTTGTTTGCGTCCCGTGCTGTAAACCGATAAGCATATTCCTGCAGAAGCTCCGAGTATTACTGATTTTCCACTTACCCAATTCTCTGCTGTTGCAAAGGTCAGAGACAAAGCATCACCTTTCTTGCGGTGGCACGTTACAGTCTTCATAGTGTAGATAGCATTGGAGAATGTGGTGTGATCTGTGCTACCAGGAGTGCAGGGGGAGGTGTTTTGTACACCCTTTTGCGTTGAGTTTTTACTATGCTGTTGGTCTGCAGAGAACAGGGGATGACGTTTAGAAGGATGGGTATGAGTAATATCAGGAGGGCTCAAAGCAAGAGAAACAGAATGGACCTTGATGTCAGCTCTCACCAAGGTTTGTGAGAGATTGGCAGTGAATTTCAGATTTGAGTTCCCTCCTGTTGGCATGAATGAAGTTCCTCTGTCTTTTTCTTAGGAAGAATGGTTAATGTGCATTGTTGAGTGTTGATTGTGTTAAATTAACAATATGCCAGACATGGCTTATGCCAAGTTTTCCCACAAAACTATCTCATGAGACAGACCTATGTTTTTGGGGGTTTGTTTGTTTGTTTTAATAAACATTTCATGTTACTCTATTTAAGACTGCTTTCATATTCCTGCTAAACAAAACTTCAGCATAAGTGAAAAGGGTTGAGAATTGAAGAGGGCTGATGAACTATCAAAGAGATGCAACAAGAGGACGCGGCAGGAAAAAAGCTAAACCGTTCAACATAAACTTGCCATATAGATCAGTGCAGCTGCGGGAACTGATATTTCTATTAACATGATGAGCATTGCACTGCTCTGTGTTTGTTATAGATTATTTTTCTATTGTCCTTTGCATTAGTTATTAAAATCTCTCTCCACAGGCAGTCTATTTTATGTTGGTTCGGTGCCTATGTAGTAGGGACTAGTTTCCAGAAGCAGAAGAAGGTAACAGACCACTTAGAGTGGATCTTGCTTTATAATCTCTTAAATGAGATAATTTAACAGAATATTGATCCCACATTGTTAACTTATTGTGGAAGGCTGAAATTTTGTTGGAGAATTCTTCAAATAGACTATCATTTCTTTTCTGTTCTTGCTGACAAAATGAGCTCAATAGAAATATTTCTAACCTGGAGTATGTAGACTGATGGCTGATAGGTCATCAGTCCTGGTTTTATTTTAAATGTATAGATGATTACACATAAGACTTCTAATATTTCCAACTTTACAGCAGTAGTTGCAGTTTTCTCCTTTATTACTAAGGTTTTCTGATATTTAAATTTGAGGATGTTTCAAATCCTTTCCTTCAGAAGCATCTTTCCTGGGGTGTTGTGAATGCTGGGCTACTGTTGATAACTGTACACTAAAAACACTGCATATTTAATTTATTTAAAATAAAAGTTTAAAGAGTTCATTTTATTAGTCTTTCTTTTTAATGTGATGTGATTTTATAGAATAAGACATAATCTATCACCACTGCTGCAGATTTCTGGAATGTGGATGCTTTTTATCTTCCACGGTTTAATTTAATTTTGGTTTAAAACTTTAAAACATCTTCCCAATTCCCCATCCCCATCCACAGAAGTCCAGTTTCTATTTTTGTCATCAGAACACAATTTCAATAGGTAGAACTATCAAGAAATTAAGGAATATTTAGTAGGTAACAAGTTACTAAGCTTGTTGTGCTTTGCAAAAAAGAAAAACAACACACACAAGGAATTTATGCCTGGTTTTCTTCTTGATATGTAAAATAACTTGATTTTTAAAAAGTATTACCAATTTGTCCAGAGAAATCATGTCTTGTCTTTTCTTTCCTTTCCCTAGAGGAAGACGTTACAGTAATTGTGATCATAAATGGATCTTAATCCTAAATAGACGACAGAGGAAGAGATATTTCATGCTTTTCTAAACAGCTGATTTTGATAAATAAAAATTTGTTCCTTCTGAAATACTCAACAATTTATTTTCTATTTATTAAGAGGATGAAAAGTCACTTGTAAAAAGATCTCTAGTTTTCCAACAAGTCCTCTAGGAAAAGTAGCAATGATTAAATTTGAAAGTCTAAATGCTGTTCTAAGATTAAACCCATCAAATTATAAATACATTTGTTAATGATATTTTTGTACATTACAGAGAAGCAAAGAAGTAAACTTCATTTTTTGTTTCTCAGTGACCTTTTATTTCTAATCTTACCTGGAACATCTGATTAGGATTTCTCAGTTGTAAAGGCAAGTTGTTTAGTTATGCAAAATTAAATACAGGAATCTACTAACTGACAAATTTAACTGTAGATGGATTCAGTTGTTTTTGAGATGCCCTGACAAAATCCTATATCATGGTGACTCTTCAGTCTTTTTACTTGCCAACAACATTTCTTGTATTTCAGGGGAATTGCTCTTAATTTCAAAAACCTAGCAATGCTCTGAAATTTAAGGGAGTCGTGTATCAACCCAATACAATGGTGTGTTCTAGTTGCTAGAAAATGATTACGGACAAGGAAATGATATGCAGTAATGACTTCATTGAGGAAAAGAGCACAGCAGTCCTAGGCAGGAAGCAGCAAACCCTCTGGAGATCTTTAATACCTCTTGGCCTTCTTTAATGAAACCCAGTCATGTCAACAGCAGATAAACATTCCACACGGAGCAGGGGATAATGCTGAGGAAATAGGTCTTTGAACCCAGCACGACACTGGAGACAGCTGCTGGGCGTTTACAATATTATTGGTAAATATTTAAGGAAGTGTATAATGTATATTAATGTTATTTCACTTTTCTTATATGTTACTTTCTTATAAGAAAAGCAGAGTTGCTGTCTTTCTGATCCCCATAGTGTCATGCAATGTAAAAGAAAATAGCTGGCTGCTCAACTAGAGGAAGGTTGCTAGCAGGGGTTTCACCCATCCACCAGCACCAACCAAGACATGCTAGGAGAAATAAATATATGAATAATAATTAGCATGTCCTTATTTTGACTTGATGTAGGAATAAATGCCAAACTCAAGAGTTTCTACAAAGAACACTTTACTATTTCCCAATAAATCAGGTGCTTTAGCTGAAGCGTCTTGGTTGGTCATAACAGCTCTGCTAGTTCATGGGCAGACAAAAGCAAGAACATAGCCATGACTTCCACATATAAAAAGTACTTTGTAATGAAAACTGAGTTTATGCGTAAAGCTTGCTGGAAGTTAACAGTTACCTTTGGAATGGTTGCTTTGATTTAATTGTTAATCTTATACCCACAGAAAAAAAGGCCACTCTCGTCTTTCATTTGTGCCATGATCATTTTCTCAAGCTGTTTCTCATTGTGTCTATTCATGACAGACTAGATGGTCCCCGGAGTGAGCCTGCAGAAGCCACCTACATTACAAAATGGATGAATTGAGCTCAAGCAGTCTAATCTTTCTAATAACTTTTCTGTATCAGGGACAGGAGAATCTGTAAAGATATCGATCCAGCCGAATGGTACATTATTAACTTGCAGTGATGGCCTTTGTGACTGACAAGATAGTTGTAATAAGCAAATACTTATCAGCAATCAGTAGGATGAAGGAAAGAGACATCAGGACCAACAACCGTGCCCCAGCCAGGAAATGGGATTTCAGCCCCTATTCCCATAAGGTCCATTATGTGAATGTGTCACATATTAAGTACTGTGAACTCCGTAGCTTGAGCACAGGTAGTTACTTTCTATTCCAGAACACCTCTGTACAGTGATAAATGTAGATGGATAGGACATTATTATCTACAACTGCTTTAGCTTGGTAACTGCTCCTACACCGCTTACAGGATCTTTTTCTAGCTGATGTGGCCTTTTCTAATTCCTGGCTCTGTTCTTGATTTATATCCACTAATTTTTTTCTGAGAACACAAAAGAGTTGTTACCCCTTGAAGCTGAGAACTGATTGCCTCCAGTTTCATGTTTCCTCGGGGTGTTCTGTACCTTTGTTCGTTGCAAAATGAGGGAAGAAAACACAACAAAAATCTATTTGGAACAGCATAAGAAAAATTGTCCACATGACCCCTGTAAAGATGGCAATGTTTCAATCTGAAATGTATTGCAGACTATAAAAATCATGAGCAGGTGGACTACGCCTGTAGTACTGTGTACTGGCTGTGCATGCAGTAGTAAACGCTGACCTCCTTACTCTATAAAGATAAGAATTTCAGCTATATTCATGTACGGTGAGGAATGATGTGCTCATAACCATATCCCTGTAATAGGGAGCACGCAGTTCATATTGAGCCTACTGCCGCGGAGCCCTCTCCCTGCCTTGGAGCTCTCCGATGCTATCGTAGCACCAGCCCCCCTTTTACACGTGTGAACTGTGCAGGTGCTACAGAAATGGGAGTCAGACTTTGTGGGAGCTAGTACTAAAAGGGAAATAAAGCCAATATGGTAGTTAATCATCCATTTATTCAACTTGGATAATTCCAGTTGCTGAAGATGAGATCTACAGCTGGCGTGAATTAAGAACCCCATTGTCTTTGGAGAGTGTTTACAGTAACTGTTGGAGCTAATCAAGGAAATTTAACTCTTACCTTAGCTAGCGAGTGTAAATCAGGAGCTTGCTTCTGTTGCTGGTTGCTGTCATGTAGCCTCATCTTAAAAAAAAAAAAAAAAGCATGTTTGCTTTGGTCTAAATGAAGGAGGCTTCTCTGAGAGGGATCTTGGCTAAGTAACAGCCAGGGTGTTCCACAAAGAGCTGAGCAGAGCAACCTCCTGGGGGAATGAGTATGGAGCGTGATGAGGTAGCCTTTCTGTTAGGAATTTATGTAGATGATGATGAGTTTAATGGTATCAAAGTGTACCACTCACCAATAGAAAGGGTCTTGCAAAATGGGTACTGGTAGTCAGAATATTTGAAGAACATGAAAATTTGGCAAGAGTTTGCTAAATTAACAAATATTTATAGCGTGCTTTCCCCACTGCCACTAATTTTCCTTCCCCTGGTTGTAAATATGCAGGTAATAATTTTCTGCATCTGAGGATGCAATAATTAGTAGCTTGAAGGTAGCTTTCAGGGCTCAGAATAATGGGACCTGGCTCCTAGACCAGTATAGCCAACTGCCAGCATGGAAGTGATTTGTTTCTGCAAAGCAAAGCTGTTTCCGCAGGCTTGCTGTGTGTGCCGAGGGAACGACACACCGACTGCAGCCCGTCTCACCCCACGTCCTGCGCACACCACTGCCCTTTTCTCACCTGTGTCCTGCATCGTGCATCTCCCGAACCATTCGGGGTTATGCTTAGAGGTGAAAATTGCCCTGGTGTATGTATTTAGCAATAAGAGTACAGGTGTACTATTAATCTTGTTATTTTGGTATGTTAATATACTGAGTAAGATAATCTTTCAAACTAACTCAAAAATACGGAGTAAATTCTAGGCAAGGAGCAAGTGTGGGTGTACCATAACTCTGACATTTTCTCCGGTCTCTGGCATTTTGTCCATTTCTATATATCATCACCATGACTACGGTGGTAATGTCTAAGAGAACTCCAATGTAAATCTGACAGCACTTCCTTAGCGGTACTTAAAATCATGTAATTAAGTAAGAAAAGGCTGCTGATTGAGCAGGTTAGAGCTGCCTTGCAGAAGATTACAGCACATTTCATGATTAACAATCAGAACATTCTTTTCCAAACCTCTACCTAATTTAGCAGACTAAGGTTTCAACTGAGAGTAAGACTCTGCTCTTAATGCTGCAAAGAGGAGGGAGAATGGTAATTTCCCACCATTTTCACTGCTTTCCTGGTGTTTACTCCAGTGTCAGTCTTCGTTCTAATTTCGCTCTCCCGGTTAACTGACTTAACAGAAGTACCGAAAAGGCAAAAAGGTCAACGCTGTTGATCGTAGCGCTGTAATTCACTTGAGTCTCTTGGCAGTTTATAATTAGGATGGAGAAATAGTATAAAACCAGCTCATTTCAGTGATTAAAAACTCTGCACCCATCAGTTAATGTGCCAAAATTAATTTTTTTCTCTTTGCATCCCTGAAATTATAGGTTAGTTTCAGAGATAAACTTGTGTTTACTTACTGGCAAACACGTTTCTGTGAAACTGTATAGTTAAACTGTTTGCGAGGAAGAAAATGAATTCATATATGGCATATAGGGATATTATTTAGAGTTTTAAATAGAATATGGTGTTGTTGTATATGAATCATTTAAGGCAGGTTATAGCGATGACAGGGGTCCCGATAGACAATTCCTGTGTTAAATTGTCCAGGGTGTGATGGAATTTTCTTGTGAAATCTGCTGGCTTTGAGACCACTCTCAGTGAGAGGACAATGATGCTGCTCAAGCAATTCCATTTCTCTTCCCTCTCCGTACCTGCGCAGACATTTACAGATGGGATCATCTAGGGAAATCTGTAGTTTGTAGACAAAACGAGGTCTTCTAGAGGAATGTCTAATGTGACATTGTGGAAGGGGTAAGTAAGATCTTTAACCGTGACATAGTTTTGTGCCAGATACTTTTATCTTCCTTTCTGTCAGTTTCTGATATTTTATTGTTCGCGTTGTTCTGGCCGTGTTCCTTAGGCTTTGTTGTCTTTTTTTTTTTTTTTTTCCTTTTAAATATATATGTATAAAAGAAAAGAAATATATAAATTGCCTACCTATTTTTCTTGGCCGCCTTCAAGAAAAACTTTGCTACTTCTTAACTTATGTTGCCTTCCATGTTAACTTAAATCCATATCAACCTCCAGATTTTTCTGGGGAATATTTAGCTTTCCCTTCATCATTTGGTAGAGTCCCCATATGTCATGAGTTACAGAAACAGAAAATATTCCTGTTGTCTAATTCCTTTCTATACACCCCCACTATGGGGGGCTATACATATTATGTAGGATTATGTTAAGGATTAGAGAGAAACTGGAAGTGTTGCATATAAGGTTTTTTTTAAAAAAAAAAGCGTTGTATTTTCTGAAAACAGTATTTCACAGAATAAATACCAACTGCACACAAGAGCAAAAGCCCCGAGAAAAGGATGAGACAGTATGTAGAGCCATGGAATTGAGACTTCTTGCCTCCAGACCCTTTGAGGGAATAGGTTTTGTACACTGATGTTGTCTTATGTTTGCAATGAATACTCATTTCAATTGCTCCTCCTTTTGGCTCTCCCATGCATAGTTTTTGCAATATTTTAAGGATTTTTTTTTTTTTTTTTGCTTTTACATGGCAATTAATAGTTGTGAATGGTCATGGCGCAAATCACCAAGTTTTCCTCCCGCAGGCTGTGCAGTACAGTACAGATTGACATTCCCACATCCTTTAAAAATGGGAAACGCACTGTGTTAACATCTTTATTCTCCTATTGCAAAATTCAGCATGCTTTGTGGAGTGAATTAAAATTAAAAAATACGTTCCTGATCCTAGAGGCCTGTTTTGAGTGTAAATATTGTTGAAAAAGTCCTGTATCTATGTCTGCGTATCTCAGTTGTGGGAAAGATGATGATGAATCTGACTTTTTCTTAAAAACTCTTGGGGAAGTGCTGGCATAGATATCATTATTAGCATATGTTAAACTAGAGTAAAAAAATATTCTTTACATAAGCAGCTACTGCTGGAGTGATCAAATATCTCCATCACTGCAGGTCAGAATGTCCAAATTAACACAAATATTCGAGTATAAATCGCTTCCAGTGCAAGGCAAAAGGTTTACAGAAAATGCAGGCTCTGTCGTGCATCTATCTACCAGCCTAGCTAAATGACAAGATGATATGCAGTCTGAAGGAATTATTAACTCAAAAGATAAGAACATGAAGTAGGCATTTTAAATTCAAGTCTTCAATTAACTTACCTCAAAATGATGTTACGGGATTTATATTACCAGAGGATTGTTGGGATGAAAAGCTGAAATTTTACTACTGAGCAAGTGTCATTCAGGTACATAGCTAATCTGAAGAGCAAAACACTTCAGTGTTTGGAATTCAGATGCTTATAATAAAGGAAAATAAGCTGCAAAACAGTGTGCGTAATACACATTATCTAACTCTGTGTGCGTTGATGAGGTGAGAGGAATCATTGCGTATTGTCAAGTTTAAGCAACAAAATGAAAATTTTGGAGAAAGTTCATTACTGTGAACAAGCCCATACTTTTAAGATAAAAATAGATTATAGATGTGGCTGTAACTCCAAATTATGCAAGTTCCTTTAGCGTGAGGATTTCAGTCCTTTTTGGACCAGAAAAACTTGATGTTTATATCTGCTACTTGGGTTACTCTGTGCGACCATAACTCTGTTCCCTCATACGATACAGTCTTTACCTTCAGCATATGCTGTTTCATCCTTTTCTATCCGGTGTATTGCGTTTATTGGCACCATTCGATAGTCATCCTTTATCTTCCTCATTCAGAGCGCTAAATGTCAGGGGATCTGAAAATACCTCACCTGTCCTACAAGGGGGAGTTGAACCCTTGTGCCTCCACTGCTTTGATCTCTCCGCAGGAGGCCGAAGGGCAGCAGATTAGAGCCGTGTTGCATACAAAGGAGAAGCAAATGAGATGCGGGTTTCAGGGTTAAGGAGCTGCAGTTGAGTTCCCTTTGCTTAACAAGCCGAATAGGGTGCGCAAGGTGTTACATGAACTCTGCTGTTGAGTGCACGTTTCTCGGTCGCATAACCACGTACGTACTTTAATGAACTATGAGAGGTTGAGAGGCTGTAGCAACGCCTTACCTTCCCAGCTGGGCATTACGTGGCTGTTAAGACAAATGTTCGTGCGGTCAGACCTTTTAGCAGAGTTTTCTGCGGGCTGTCTAGGCACACAGGCTGGGCTGCCTGTGATTTGATGACTACATTTCCAGCAGGGTTTCTTTCAAAGTGGTATTTGTAGCTGTAGCGAAGACCATATTGGAATGGCTACAATTGGTTTTGTAAAGGAAATTGAGTTTCGGTTCCAGCCAGGAAATCATTTGAAGGCATGCAAATGGTTTAGTAGTGCACGATGGTTTTGCAAGTTAGTTACACACATGCAAAAAATGCTTTGCTTACTCAAGGCTTTAATGTAAATCAGGTCAGAAAAAGCAATTATACAATGTGTTGATACTCTTGCTCATGGCATCTACTTCCTATGTACATTTACATTCCCACCTGTACCTGAGAAGTGCTGGATGGAAATTGGACTTCCCAGAATGTGGGAAAAGCTATAATTTTGCATGGTTTTCCTATACAGTGACCCTATTTGCCTCCTGAAAAACAATTTATCTTCAAACTCTAGCGTTATTTCAGGCCACTGAAGATGTACGGCCCTGGAATGTTTTTCCCAGTGTTACCTTTTTAGTTGATATTATCCCAGAGTTTAAAAACCTTGATAATATATTTTCAGAATTGAAAAATGCAGCATTCTGTTTCAGATGTGTTGAAGTGTTGTTGTTACAACACTAGTCGATAGCTCTTTGCGGTTTTTACACAAGATGTGAATTCTGACATGTTTCTATGGTACTTCTGTTTTGATTAGTCAGAATTAACCAATGAAAAAAATACTCTGCCACAAAGTTTTTGGTCACCCTGTTCTGCGGTTCTTTAAGTACAATTTTTAATTAATCTGACTCCTGCTAGCTCTGCAGCCTAATCCTCGGGTTTGTGCGTCTCGCACAAGAGTAGCTGACGTGTTTTTGTTTTCAGATGGGATGTCAGCCCGGCTGTCCTGCGGTTCCTTGGTCAATTGGTGAGAAATGCAATTTCTGACCTATAGGTGTGTCTCAGATGAATAGCCCTGGGACTAAGGAGGGAGAAAATGTGATTTTAAGCTGGTTTTAGGCTTCCAGAACTACTTTCCTAAGTGAAAGTTAGAATAAACCTGAATGTGATGGCTCCAGTCCCCAACATGCTTCGTCCTTCCTCGGTTTCTTTCAAAACATTTGTGAGGACATTGTCACGGTCGTTTCACCGGCTCTATCCTACTGTGGGATATCCTTTATGGCTGAGTGAATCTTGAGAACAAATCAAGCCTTCATTATAGCCAATTTATTGAAATTTTGCTAGAAACCTGATCCCCAAATCATCTTCCTCATTCAAGCGAGCCTAATCTGGTATGATATTTTCAAGGTTCGTATCTTAGTGATATTCTGGATTGTTTCTCTAGGTACTTTCTTACTCAGTATTGCTACAGATAGTTAGCTCTGAAGTATGGATGAAATAACTCTTCTGGAATAAATGTGCAATTTTAAACATGATATGCCCGTTTGACTCGCATTTTAACATAAAACAGCTCATGATATTCTTTTGTTTTTTTAATTATTCCCAACCAGTTTACAGTGTGCTCAAAGTGTGTTTTCAAAGGTATATTTGTGTAAGGAGTATATGGAACAACATGTTCCAGAAAGCGTATGGACTTGGATTCTCACATGAACAAAACAAAAGCTTCTGAAAATGTACAAAAATCCAGATATATTGAAAGTCAGAGTCGGAACTGAGGACCGAGCAACAGACACTGTTAGGGGATGCTTAGAGACTAAGGGATGCTCAGATTTTTTTTATAGCTGTGAATTTCTGAAATGTACTGAAGTCGATATGAAATTCATAACATTTACAGTTAGAGGCTTTGCTGATCCTTGAAATAGTGATGTTCTGTAGCTTGTTACTCATCCAGAAATAGCTAAAGTGGCTTTCTGGGTACAAATATCGGTCATCTGCATGCTTATGGACAGTCTTTCCTGCTTCAAAGAAAGTTTGACTGCTGACCTGATTGTACAGCTTCCAAGTAAACGTAGTAGATGTATTTTTTTTTCTAGTATAGGAAGTCTCCTTTACATATGCTTGCTAGAGAGAAAAAGAAAAATATCTTTTAGTCTGTGGCTGTGGAGAATGGACCGATGAGCAGACAAAGAAATTCTTGCCCATCAGCTGAGTTGCTGTAAATCTGGGCCGCTCCTTTATCTGATCAGAAGTCTGGAATGTTACTTTAGAATGGCACGTGAGAAGTAAAGAAGGAAGCTTTGCATTTTGCAGTTTGTCTATTGCTCCCAGTGTAGGGTTGCCCCTTTGCAAAAAAGGGTGGAATTAGGGCTAGAAACGTTATCCCAGCCTCTGGTTTGCCCTGAGAGGTCTGTGCCAACAAGAAGGTTCATGCCGTGTGGTTTTAGATTATATATTAGCAGGTAATCTGCACCTGCGGCTAACTGAGAGCCACACATTCTGTGTCCGATTCTGCCTGGGAAAATCTAGCACCCCAGTTCCAGAAACCGGGCAATCATTTTCCAGCAGTCCGTGTTTCTACTCTCCTCTTCCCCGTGAGATGGAAGCTAAATAACATTTCCTTTCTTTATATTTTTTTGCCACAGAAGTATGTCTTGTCCAAAACCTCATTAGCTGTCACATCTGCGCTGTCTCTAGGAAGCAGTTAACATTTCTGGGCCCTGGAGGCTCATCTGCAGTAGTCCTGTTTGTGCTGAGAAGGGATTACCAGGTAGGACTGAGGAGTGGAAATGGTTTGCCAGCTGCTTTGGACTGACAAAACTGTGGGTAGTCAGCGATTGACACCGAGAAAGCAGGACAAGCTGCTGTCGTGGCTTCCCCCAGCCACACCTGCCCTTGCAGCCAGCACCAGAGACAATTTGCCTGGTTAGGAGATTAATTGATTTTGTAGCTTCCTCCTTCAGCTGATGTCTTCCTCGTCATCTCTGTAAGGGCTCTCCAGACTTATAGTAGAAATGTGTGGAAATGAGTTGTTAGTACAATTAAAATTATGCTGAGAGGGAACTCAGTTAACTCCATAAAGACATTTTGCATCCCTTCACCTTTCTCCTACGTAAGGGCAAACTGCTGCAGACTTTTTTGAGGACCAGGTACATACAAAGACTTGAGAGGTCTTGGCAACAGCAAAGCAGAAAACCGCAGTTGCCTTGTGAATGACCTTTCATTACAATTCGCATGTCGCCTCAGCCTGGCCCTCTCCACACTGCTATTTTCGCCAGGTGTTAGCAAGAGAAACCCTTGCTTACTGCTAAGGGGCTGTTTCCAACCACCACATTGAGTCAGGATGGTGGGTGGTTATATTCTTGAGTTTTGTGAGGTCTGTGCCTGGTGAAGCTGTTCAGGAACAAAAGAAACCCAACCAACCAAACAAACCAGCAGCCACCTGGGTATCTTTTTATCAACCTTTCCTGGTATCTTTTTAGTAATGATCTGAAAGAAAACTTGTTGAAGGGTCAGAAATATTGAATTAAAGAGATAACACTGTAGTAGGTGGTTGATTACAATCTAGCATAGAAGTGAAAGGAGCATTGTATGAAATTATTGTCATAATTTCAATTCTCTTTCGCCAAAGCATCTCATTAAAGGCAGGCAGATTTTTTTGGTTAATGTGCAGTCTTTTCCCTCAAGAGTCCCAGCCTCTTGTGAATGTCCCTGTGGGGATGTAATTGCAGAGCCGTGGCGTGGGTTTGCGTCTCGTGGAGGCAGGGCTCGGTGCTGCTGCGGGAGGGTTAGACAGTGAAGCCAAATCATCTGCCTGTGTGGAGGATGCTCTCCTACACCTTTTGTACGTGAATGGTTTGGACGATTGGTTCAAGATAAAGATTTAATATTCTTTCAGAGATAGTTGTTTAGAGGGTTGGTAATAATACTCCTAAGTTTGTGAAGTAAACAGCTTTTAAAAACATGGAGTTTCAAAACTTTTTTTAAGGGTTATATTTTTGTCCTGCATCTCTGTATGCTCACATGGCGGGGTGCCCATGGGGTGGGAGTCGCAGGATGCCCTACGTCAAGATGTGGTCCAGAATTAGCTGGAGGCTGCAGTCACCAGAAGTCTTACAAGGGAGTGGAGACTAGTCGTGTTGTGCATGCTGAAAAGGTTGAGAGAAGCATCAGAATTGTAGGGACTGCTGAGCAAAGTGAAACTCCAGCACTGTAATGCTCACTTGTCACTAGAAAAACAGTTTCTGCGTGTACATAGTGATTTTTCGTATTGACTTGATAAAATACGTAACCCCGAAAGTGTTGCCCATGAAAGAAAAAAACCAAAAACATTTGCAGTGTTGTTCCCCTACGTGCCTTGTATCTGTTTCTCCCAAGGAGGTGTGTCTGGTTGTCAGTTTGATACAACTTCACAGTAATATCTAAATTCCTAAATTGCTTACATAGTCTTTGCTATGATAGAAATGTAAAGGTGAGGGATGAGTTAATCAGTGAGTTGCTAATTTAAGTTTAATCAATAACATCCTTAATAAGTACACGTTATCAAAGGGAAAACCATACATTGCTATGCTATGTCCTGTTACTATGCACAGCAATCAACATTCACACTGTTAATAAAGTAGACTGAAATTTTATTATCGTGTCTTGAAATAAGCTTGTGTTCACCTCTGGCTTGAGTTATTTCTGTTGTCTTCAATTGATATGACAATGGGGACTCCTTTCAAGGCCTTTGCATCAGGCTTTTATTTCAGACTGGAAGGTGAATTTAGTTGACACTTTCCTGATGCTCAGACTTGCCTCATCCATGTGGCTTACACATGAATTTTGAATTCAATTTCAACCTCAAATGGGAACAGCCACAAATCCAAATACCTTGCTGAAGCTGCACAAAATGAATTATGTGGATAACAATATTTCATCAGGCTTGGAAACTCAGCTGTGTTTTGTCCAAAGCAGTAAAACTGTGTAAATGAATTGCTAAGTCACTGTAATATTAATGACTTCTCTCTCATCCTTTAAAAGCAGGATGACAGGGGGACAGAGGAGAGAATTGCGTCTCACCTTGGTGGAATTTTTCTTTTATTTAAGCCTACAAACAAATATTTAGGGAAAAAAAAAAGCTTCATAGGATTAAGTACTTTCAAATATTTTCTGTCAAAGTTCTTTGTAACGTACGAGAGAGCAATAGGATTTAGGGGAACGGCCTCTGCACCTTGGGGTCTGTCTCCTTCCTTGTTGTAAGATACTTTTGGGTTGGGTTACCACCAACGGAGCCAGGTGAGGCTCAGATGCGGCAACAAACCAGACTCCTGGAGCTAAACGCACTGCCATTTGCCCACTGCACTAAAACCTGCCAAAAAGCAAACTGGAGTAACCAGGCAGTTCCCAACATGGGAGTCACCATGGCTGCTGGAGCCAGAAGATAACTCAGACTGGGATAATTGCCTCTTCTAAACCATATTTGTTTGCTGCTGGTGGTGGGGGGGTGTATGTCAAGAGTTGGACTTGCAGAGTGGAGCCTCAGCTGGGTTTCGAAAAAGCTTCTGTTTTGGCTCTGCTCTCAGTGTGGCAAGGTCTGGAGCAAGGTCTGTCTCGTGGTGAATATTTCTGAATTTCAGAGAGGTAGGAAGGTGGAACCACATGGCAAAAAAAACCCCAGGGGTCGAATAAAGTGCCCAGTCCTGCTCTGCCGGCACCCGGGTTTTGGGTGGAAAGCATCCCTTTTCCTTGGCAACGGGGATGGTTCCTGCGGGCGGGGGGGCAGGAGGCTGTGCCCTTCTTGCTCTGTAAGCTGCAGTGAGCAAAGCAAAGGGAGAGCCGGTCAGGGCTGAGGTCTTGAGTGCTTGGGCAGAGGAGTCTCCCAAGTGGCCCCGTGGTGACAGCTAGTCCCACCTGGCCTTCTGCTCCCCAGATTTTCTGTTCTTTGTGGGCTTTATTCCTGTGACTACTCCTGGCCGCAGTGGGCTTTGGGTCATTGTTCGGGGTCTCTTACAACCCTTGCGTTCAGCCAGCAGCTTTGGTCAGCTCTGCCACAATCGGCTGTCTTGGCTGTGGCTGCCAACCCTCTTTTTCTGTGTTTATTGTCCTTTAAGTTGTTCTGCGCCAGCCAGCCAGCCAGCCCCATTCACTCCCATTAGCACTGCAATTCCTTCCTACTTCAAGCAGCTTTGAAGGATAAGCTTCAGAAACAAGCGAACTACAAAAAGGGCAGGGGGAAACCCCACCCCTCCATGATATTTTAAAGCATTTTGGTCTTGTTTTTCTTTAACTGTGGTTTCAGGTTATTGTAATGAACTAATCTGCAATACCTGCATGTAGGCTGGAGAAGTCAGAAACTCTTTCGTTTGCTTCTTCCCATGCTAACAACCGAGGAAGGTTTCTGAGGGAGCAGAGCTGAGTCCAGACTGAGCTTTTGAAATTTGTAGCATTAAACCCCTCCTTGGGGCATACACGGTGGATCGTAGCAGACTGCCTTATTGTAGTCAGCTCGCTCGTTAGCAGGTTGATGTCTATGTCTTGTGCAGTGAGTAGCGTGCTATAATAAGGATAATGTTGGAAATATGGTTTCCTTTAAATGTTTCAAAATGTTGTATAATCGATAATAAATTTTTCCTGCTTTTTCTGATCAGTCCTAAATTCAATAAGGCTTTAATGAGAGCCAGTCTGACCGGCATGTGATTCTATATCAGACACATTTCAGTTGTTGTCTGCGCATCACTTTTCCAAGTGATTTCCTGGATTAACTGAAATTGTTTGGGTTGAGGTTTACAGACTGTAGCTTCATATATTTTTCTAGAAATTCTCATCAACGTTTTCTTGATACTTCATGAAAGTAAATGTTTCATCACTAGATTCCCAGCCGGTGTTTCCATGGACTACGTACAATGAGGGCTGTGATCTAACAGCAATATATAGTTTTGAATGTATGATGTGAACTCTGGGCTTATAGTGGAAAAAATGACATAGACAGTGGAATCGAGTGCACCTTCAGCAAGTTTGCAGATGACACCAATCTGAGTGGTGTCGTTGACACGCCGGAGGGACGGGATGCCAT
>NW_009621221.1:0-17510 GCF_000690535.1 Cariama cristata | reverse complement strand
CCCGTTACCGGCTCCGCGCAACCCCCGGTGGCTGGGGAGAGCGGCGAGCTGACACCCCTCGCACATCGCCGCTGCGAAGTTTATGATGAGGGGGCTCTCTAGTCTCTGGTCATATCAAATTTCAAAGCAAAAAAATTTGGCTTCTCCCTTTTTTTCCCTGGGCTGCAGAACTAGAATTCGAAGAAAATATTTCAACCAGCGCTAAGTACAAACAGAAGAAAGAAGCTTAAAAGGTTACGTCTGTTATCTCCAAACTCCGTCAATTGTGTGCGCCAAAAAAAAAGGCTCGAGAGCTGTTTCACACCGACACAGTTGTTCAAATATTATTTGTAATGCAACAGTGCGTTACAAATACAAGCGCTATTCATAACACAGAATATTGCTACGCTGAGTGACGCAGAAATTGAGCATTGGGATAGTCCCCTCGGAAAGAATTTACCATTACAGTACAAAAGCAGAAAAAACAGGTAGATCAGGACAAAAGAGGAGGAACAAACAGAAAAATAGCCAAAGACTGCCTAAATGAGCAGGCAGAAAACAAACCCGTTGCGATTTACTCGGAATCAATGTAATGGGGCAGGGAACAAAGCAAGCTCTCATATTTTATTTGTATTTTTATATGCTGAAATCCCATTCCGAGTAAAGAAAAGAGGCATCACAGAGTTGCAAAAGAGCTTTGATCTTGCAATGGAATCAGCACTTCTCCAGAAAGGAACCCACTCTCACATATCCAACTTCGACATCAAGCCTTGAGGTATTAAAGGGAAGTTCAGAGAAGGCCAGAACCAAATACCTGGGTCCAAGTCATCAGGCGTGTCTTCACGTGCCGAGAGAAGACACCTGGAGAATCTTTACCAAATGGCTTTATAACAGAAGGCCACTGGTGGCAAGAAATACCCTTTAGGTTTCTGTTTATACAATGCATCGCACATAGATTTAATGATCCACAAGTGGAATTTTTAGGTATTACCACAATACCAAAGTCTAACGTCATCTAACAATCTAGGCCATACAGTCCTTGTTGATTCCCGATGCAAAAGAGGCTACCACATTAAGAGAAAGCAGGGCCAGGACTATTCTTCACTGAGTAACAGGAGTATCTAAAAGGTTTACTTATGAACAATTTTCAATAATATTCTTCAGAAACTATGTATGGCACCTTTTGATAATATGAAGGACATCTATGACGTTCCATCCATTCCATCATCCCCAAACCAAATGGTGTGCTTTATTAGAAAGAAAACCCTTCCCACCATTCAGCCTCATCTTAGAAAAGTTCTGACTACGACAAGGGAGAAGTACCAGATCCACAATGAAGTCCGTTAGGGATAGGGCAATCAATCGGACTGTCATCGAAGGCACTTGGATACAATGGTGAACAGCTGCAGAATAATTCCCTAGATAGATTTCATCCAGTTTCAGTCATTATGGTTTTTTAATTCACTAAAATATAAATGGCCAAATAAACGTCACATATGTAGCTCCTGATTCTTTTAAACAGAAGGCTCCGGGGAGACCTTAGAGCAGCCTTCCAGTAGCTAAAAGGGGCCGACAAGAAAGCTGGGGAGGGACTTTGTGCAAGGGCAGGTAGTGATAGGACAAGGGGCAATGGCTTTAAACTGGAAGAGGGAAGATTTAGATGAGATGTAAGGAAGAAATTCTTCCTGGTGAGGGTGGTGAGGCAGTGGCAGAGGTTGCCCAGAGAAGCTGTGGTTGCCCCATCCCTGGAAGTGTTCAAGGCCAGGCTGGATGGGGCTGTGAGCAACCTGGTCTGGTGGGAGGTGTCCCTGCCCATGGCAGGGGGTTGGAACTGAGTGATCTTGAAGGTCCCTTCCAACCAAACCATTCTATGATTCCATGAATATTAATGCTTGCAGGAAGTTTAGATAGCAATGGAGAAGCTTCTTAGCTCTGGAAGCTGGGTGGGGGTTTTTTTAGCACTCCCTCTCCTTTACCCCTTAGAAAGAACGGACAGTAGTGACTGCAGCCCATTTTAAGAGAGGTTCCATTTTCCCTTCCAAATGATTCTTTTATGCAAGTAAATCACTGGATCGTGCAACAGATTGTTTATGGGTGGAATTCATAAACAGAATTCCTGAAGCAGAGGGGACTACCAAAAAGACAGGAAGGATGGTCTTGTGGTTAAGACAGAAAACTCAGGACATCTGGGGTCTATTCCCAGATCTCCCACAGACTTCCTGTTGCCTTGGGCAAGTTGTTTAGTCTCTCTGTGCCTCAGTTTCTGCATCTGCAATATCCAGATGGTGACCAATTAGAGTGGCAGCTTCTGAACCTAAATTCATGACGGGACACAAACTAATTTTCGACTCCTGCAGTAACAATACAGTAAAAACGTCCATCTCTTTATATCCCACAGACTCTGCAGAATTAAACAGCAGCAGGGCAGGAGAAGGGGGAGCGACGAGAGCTGTCATTTGGGATTAAGGTGGCAGCGGCTTCTGAAGGCTCTGCCTCCCCTGGTGATGGACTGTGAGCACTGAGCATCTTAAAATCATATTCATCTTTCCCCCAGTAACTGTTTGTCTTGCTCTAGTTCCAAAGCCCTCTATCTAGAGAAAGGAGAGGGGAAAAATATCTCGGAGGAAGGGCCCTAACACCACACTGTTTTTCTCACTCTCTGCCTCTTCTCCTCCCCCTCTCCATTGGCTTCAAGGCCAACAGCTCCTGGAACACAAACACTCTTGTAAACTTCTGAACCACACAGCCCTATGGTGGGTGGGTGTTTGCTCCCTGCCTGCCAGTTCCAATCCACCCACAGATTCCAAAGGCCCAGAACAAAAAGCAGGCTCCATTTTCCATATTTAACAGGCAATTCGTTTCCCTCCCCTTCGCCTTCATTTGCAGAACTCGGTGCTTCTCGCAAGCATCATGTCCCACCTTTTATACGTTCCACAAGTGGAGGGTATCATGTTTATGCATATGTCTATATAGGCGTATGAAAAGTATATTCTAAACAAATTCACCCCAGCCCCTCTCATTTGAGATGCCTGCTTAGTCAGGAAGACCTGGGATTACCAAGGACTGTGCTGCATATTGCAGCTATTTGACAAAACGTTTGGGTAGGGCCTATTGTGAAGAAGGAAAGTAAGTGAAAAATAAAAGCATGGGTGCAAATGTGACACATCAAAATCCCTACTTCAGCTCACATTAGACAGCATATTCTTTATAGCAGTGAACATCTACTTTTTCCATGTTTGTATCATACATACTCATTTCTAATTGTGACATTCTGGTACTGAAGTAAAACAATTTCTGCACAACCAGGATATTGCCTTCTCTCCTTTCCTTTAGAGACTATCTGTTAAAGGTCATAATTTTCGTTTTTCATTTCCCTTACAGTGAAACTGGGGAATGCCAAACTATCCAGAACCTGCAGAATAAGGTTTCAAACTCTCTGTTGAAAAAGATATCTGAGAGTCAGGTGGTCTTTTTCAATCAAATATTTCAATTTTTCATCAACACACAGATTCCGCTTACAGAAAACTATTTCACAAATGTGTACCAACTTCCTATCTTTTTGGCTAAAACAAATTCTGAAATGTTTATTTAAAGAGACTACAATTTTTTGTATGTATTTCTCTTAGATATGTACTGAAATAAGTGAATTTTAAAACATCTAAGAAGTCACAAGAAAAAAAAAAGTTTCATGAATCAGTCATATTTAAGATGAACCAAACAAAAAATTTCACTCTCTGAGAAGGTCAGCAATGGACTCCTGTCAATAATAATGTTCTTTTTTTAAAAAATTAATGGAAAAAATCAACTATTTACACAATGTCTTTCAGGCCAAAGAGCTCAGTGAGGTGGCTGGGACTTTGGTATTTAACACCTATCAAGTCCTACCATTTTCTAGGTGAGCTTTGGGATGCTGCAGAGCCTTGAAAATCTACCCCCTGTACTACACTTCATACAGACTGGTTACAGGTTTGATTTACATACTAATAGCTGATTTATAAGGTTATTTTAGGCTTTTACTATGCTCCAAGTATTGGCAAGATCTATTCTGGGAGCAGTAAAAATAAAACTGGTAATTATGAGACTGTAAGTGGGGAGGTGGTATATAGGTGTAAAACTTTCTGAAATTGCTGAGTTACATGACTTGGCAGTTGGTGAAGATTTCTTAAGATAACCTTGGATAACAGGATAAGTGGGAGGTCATTCCAGTGGGAAATTCCACCCTCAAAAAAGCACATGAGAAGCAGAGTTGGAACTCCATCTGGGTTCTTCTGGTGTTCCCAGGGCACCCTCTGTGAATCTTACTGCAGTGTTCTGGCTATAGGGAAAATCAGTTGTCACTATTTGGATCAATGAACCAATGAGCTCAGGGTTTAGTGATCATTTTCTCTTCATAAAGTCATTCAGCATTTAGAAAGTTACTAACAGGTAAAGCAGGAGAACAGCAGCGCATTTCACTTACTGTCTCTACTGTGATTCAAGCAGCAGCAAAAACAAGTAAGTGGAATTTTTTCACTTGCCTGATGGCACAGAACAGTATACACTTCACCTCGCTGCCCTACTCTCCAGTCCTTTCTACCACTAGCTGAAGAAACAGACACCTTATCATTTACTGGACTTAATCCTTTCTCTTCTTGGGAGAAAGCATGGATGATTCTAGCTTCCAGAATCCACCTGTGGAAGTGTGTTAGACAGTTACCGGGTGTTTGTACTAACTACCACCTTCTAAGGCCCATATGCTGTCTCAGTGCTATTACAATGAGGTTCTGAACAATGCAAGAGATGCAGTCTTTTTTTTTTTTTTCAGGGAGCCTTAAAGTAAAACTATTTTTTGCCCCCTAAACATGCCTGACAATCTTTTTTTTTTTTTTTTTTTTAAGATCGTAACATTGGCTTTATGGCAATAAAGATCAGACCTAAGCTCTTAACATGAAGCATCTAAACAATGGTCTTTATTTTCAGTTAAGACATGCAACCAAATCTCTTAGTGATTCCTTAAAGATACGACTTGAAAGATGTGCTTTGTAAGTGTATGTCTAACGTAACAGTGCTACAACATAGTAAGAGTCAAGAAAACCTAAGCTCTGCCATTCACTCCTTTGAGCCAGATTCTGAAGCTGCTGTGGTTTAAAAGGATAATCCAATGCATAGAGCAAGACTGCAATTATGCAGCATTTCTACCTTAGTTGTCCAGTAGCTTGAAAGTCTTGTAAGTTCCAAATCCCAGGAAGACTTAGAAAGCAAGTCCAGAGTGAGGACAGAAAAGCAGAGCTCTCCTTTCACAGGTTATTCCCAATCCAAACATGCTATGTGGTTTCAATGAAAATACCCAAGTTGTACATTTTGAACAACAAAGGCTAAAGAGCTACAGGGCTGACCTCTATGTCCTGGAAGGAGAGCCACCTTGACAGTACCACATACGATCTTCTACAGCTTGAGACAAACTCAAGACCAAGGAATAAACTGAAGAACAAAAATCACAGTGACAGAATTTGGGAATGCTGGAAACATATTCTGAGGCATATACAGAAAGCAGGCATACGTAAAACAGAAGAGATCTTATCTTCTTCTCTTTTAGCATCCATGACCTGGGCATAGATGATAAAGCAAGCTCTCTCTAGAACGCTGCTCTTCTCCAGGGTCTTCGCTCTCCTTTCTCTCCCAAACATATTGGTTTAATATCTGATCTTTACAGTGATAGCAGCTAGCTATGCTATATTTTATGGATTTGGTTCAGCCGACTGATTGTATTTGACCATGTTCATAGCAGCTTCTGCCACCACTAAGAAGAGAATCCCATGGATTCAGAAGTCATAATTATTTTCTTAACTCCATTCACAATTCTCAGTTCCTGTCCAGCTCAGCTTGATAGCCTATCTTCTTCTGTATCTTTTACTTCTTTCCAAAGTACAGCACCTCTTGATCAATATACATCTCGTATTCCACTCTACTCCTGATCCTCTCTACTCTCAGAGGAGAATCATCTAGGTTAAGATTCGGCCTTTAAGCTCAGGTTACAGCAACTGATGCTTTTTGCTCCAGAAGTCCCTAGCGCTGGCCGGCAGAGCAGCTATCATGCTAACACAATTCAGCAGGCGATTTAGAACAAAAACCGTCTGACTCTAGCAAACTTAACAACGGGCTTGAATCATCACAGAGTTTGACTAATGGGCATACATCCATGATTAATATATGTAATGATATATTAATATATGTATACTTAAAACATTACTTGCTCTCACACCTAAAATTCACATTTAAATTGCAAGAAATCATCAGGCGTCCTAGGAAATACAGGAGGTGAGGGGCTGTTAAAAGCACATGAAAGAGCTCTCCATCTTTTAGAATTTTTTTGTCCCAGGTTGCCTGGTATGTTGCTCAGGGCTGCCCCTCCCACCCACACACTCTGTACCTACATGTCCCAGTGGATGCTGCCAAACACCTCATTAAAAAAAAACAAAAAAAAAAAAGACATGCTTTGCTACTGCCAATAAAAAAAATAATTTACTGGAAAAAGTCAGAGTCAGAGAGGGGGAATACAAGCTGGAACTCCTGGGATTCCCAAAGGAGCTTACAGAATAGTCCTGTTAGGTGGCTCAGGGCTACACGGACTTTTTGTCATTTATATTAACATAGAATCTTTCATTTCTCAGCATATCCAGCAATAAGCAAACAAGGCATAGCATACACATCCAACAGAGGAAGGGATAAGAATGCCAAGCCAAAGCCTTGTCTCTGTAAAAAGAGCAACTGAACTGTTGCTATCCACCCTCAGCATTTCCTCTTAGCATGGTTCTTACACAGGCTATTGGCAGATAGTCGCTATCACCAGTCTAGGGAAGAAAAATCAACACATTTAAGACAACGTTAAACCTAAAGCGAAGTATCTCCCCTAGCTCAGGGCTTACAGCCATCTAGTGTATCCCAAAGCAATCAGTATGAAAGGAAATGAGTGTGCCAACCTTGCACTACAGGAGTTACTGATTAGCAAAACCTCAGCTTTGAGCTTCACCAAAACAAAGTGGGTTAACTCCCCTCCCTTGCCCTCCCACACACACTCTATCATGCGGAGAAGCTGTGGGAATACTGATTTGATCTGCTGCAGCTGCTGTGGTGAGTAAAAGGGCAACAGAGCTGGGCTCTACAACTAGCATGTATCAACTTGCATGACGGTACAATTAATACTGCCTCATTTCCATTTCACCTGAAACCCATGTGCAACTTTAAGGCCAAACATTCCCTTCCTCAGTAGCCTCTCACACACTCCAGGGCATTCGCATATCTTTTCTGTAATCTCTTCCATCTCTGAGATAATTTCTCATCATCACGGTATCCATATTTTGCAAATAATATTGATATGCTTAAGTGCACCATTGCTAGAAAGACTAAGGCCTTATTCTCTGCTAGTTGGGTTGTCACTAAGGCTTCTGATTCTTGTCTCTTTTCTCATGTTCTTTGGTACATACTTTACAACAGTTTAAGATCCAAAGTCATGGCGGGGAATGAGCCCCATGGTCTACTTGAGATTTATGATATCTATCCCTTGTTGTAAAATGATCCTCTATCTGCTGGTCTGACATGTGACCCTGCAATTTATTTGAAAGGCCTGTGTCTCCTATAAATAACACACAGAGCACTAGGCACTCTATGGAGATGAGTGCTTGCATCATCACTTCAATAATTCAGAACGTGCTGTCCTAAAAATCTGGAATTTCTACTCCTTTCTCACAAATTCTTATGGGTTGATCTCATGTTTATTTTATTTATGGGCTTTCCAAGTGAACCTGTGATTAAAGCATATGCACACCTTATTAGCATAATGAGATTTTTCTTACAAGCATGTAATGAAAAAGAAACAAATTCATACCGTCATTTTACAGATGTGGAACTGAGGAAGAGAGAGGATATACAACTGGCTTAAGGCCACCCTGCAGATCTTTATCAGAATCCAAATCTTTTACCAAGTTAAAATCAACTGCTTTAACTTAATGACTATTTTTTTCTAACAAAACTCCACTGGTATTCCTAGAACTATTCCCAAATGAAATTTACGTGAGAAGAGAATCCATCACTAAAAGACAGAAGTTTTTGGGGGTTAGTTTGTTGGTTTGGTTTGTCCATAAGATCTCTTTCATACTCCAATGGGCAAGACAGGCTGTTTTTTGAATCAGACACTTCAGACACCTTCAGTCTGGTAGAATCAGGTAATGAAAGTCCTCCACAAGATGGGTATTCACTGAAGTGTCTGTGTTTTAACATTGCCCCAGTCTCTTTTTCAGGAAAACACACTTAACATTTTAGTTTCTAGTCAGCTTAAGTTGTCAGACTATTTTTTACATAAAGCATTTCAAATTCATTCATTTCAAATTTCTTTGATTTTTAATTAGCTATGTCAGAAAAGAGCGAGTGCAAAAGCTAGCAACGAGATGTTAAGGCAGCAGGTTGTCAACATCACAACCCCCGTGTCACAGCAAAAGGACATTTCAGCAGTCTGCCCTCTCCTAGCTATACAGAGCAAAGGGCAATTGTAAGTTTTCAGTATGACTTCATGGGTACTGCTCAAATGAGCTTACACCATAGACTTTCAGTGAGTTTCACTTCTGTTTCCAGCAGTCCTACACTTTCAATATTCCCTATGTCTATATGCATAGTACTTACATAGATTAGACCCACTTCACTTGTCTTATGTGGCCCTCTGACAAAAAAATGGTCTCCAGAATAATTAGGGTTTAAGATTATTCTAAGCAAATGATAAACTCATATTCATAAGCTTCTGTACTATTCATAGGTATAGCATTTTTATTAAAAAAAACAAAACAAAACAAAAACAAACAAAAAAAACAAAAAACCCCACAAAAACCCAACAGTGACTGAGAAGGACTGCAGGAAAGGCTAGCCTTGCTTAGATTCCCCGTTTTCATCTCCACCCTTCAAAAATTTCTACTAGATTTCTTTTCTGCTTGTGGCAGGCCTGAGAATGGTACTCTCTCTCCCTTCTTCCTACTATCCATCACGTAATCCAAAGCCCATCTTGAAGCAATGATCATGTCTGTACTGCGCATACTGCAGCGTTACCACTAGGACCTGAGATCCATCAGCTAACAAGCCAGTTGGCACCTTTCCCTCCTCTCTGCTTTCTTTCCCTGAGCAGGAGAAACCATTCATTGCCTTCTGGGGCTAGCACTGGACCCACACTGTTCTTAGTAATGAATGCAACCTGTTCTAACGAATGTGAAGCTTATTTGTGAGCGTGGAGCTGCACTCAATTGCCTGACATTTCACATTTCTCACCATAAATCTGGGTAACACTTTATTTTAATTACTGGGACATTTTCTAACTTTTATTGTTTCTGGCAAACACAGGCAAAATGAGCTCATTCATTATACAAGGTATGTGAGTTATTTCTTCAGGGGAAATTGTGTTCTATATTATCCTTGCGATCCAACAAGATGCCATTCACCTCTCTTCTAGATGTCATTAAGTATCACACAGACTGAGAAGAATTAGCTAATCTTTTCCTGAATGACAGAGACCTTGGAAGATGACATACCCAGCCAGCCAGCCAGCCAGCCAGCCATTCATCTTTCTGCATTCCTAACGCCCCTTAGTTACTTACATTAATGGGTGTAATACAGCTCATGCCTTTTTCACATCTCCACTCTAAAATGGGTGTAGATACCACCTTGAGATGATATAAAGGAAATTCCAAACTGCAAATTTCAGACCCTGATTTGATTTCTCCAAGGTAATTATGATGTACATGTGTTACAAAGACCAACACAAGAAACAGCAGGCTGACAAAACGGATGAGCACTGCACTCCTCAGGAAGATGGACTAAGCATCAGAGACTGCAGTCAGGGCCCTGGAGAGAACCAAAGGATTTTACAAATGCCTTGAAGCCTCCAATGTAAAAATCCCTTTATATTCCCCACCCCAAAAAGTTCTACAACTTCACTAAGATGAACAGTACTACAGATTGGAGAGCTTGAACTCCTCTAGCTCTCCAAGGTCAAATCAGTAGACCTGCAGAAAACCACACTCAGCATCTCTGGGCCTTATTTGTCCCACAGCAATCAGTGCCAAATTTCAAACGGAGTCCAAACAAAGATTAAGTTTAGACTCTCTATCTCCATAATGGTAATTTAGGGCCAAGATGCAGTAAGTGCTGAACGCTCTGCAGGCAGTATAACCTCTCACTTGTAAGACCAGGCCATAACTCTTCAATTAGTCAATTCAGACTGGAATGGAGAAATCATAACTCAGGCCACTTCTTTTGAAAATTGTTTAAGCTTTAGAAATTGACTCTTGCTCTTGGACTGTGGAGCAATGCCTCTCCCCTTGTCTGTGCATTACATCCCCTCCTCGGACTGTACCTTCCTTGTTCATACTGCTGAGCCTGAGATGATGGAATTGGCCATTTGCCCAGGTGGAGGAAAAAAAAAAAAGTAGTTACGGTAATGGAACAGCTTTCTGACTTTTCTGAATACAGTAAGCGAAAATCCCATGCAGATAGCGCATAACATGTTTAATGACTCACACTCTGCATTTTCACCAGGGAAAAATTTCAGGCCTGCACTCAGTTAAAAGATGGAAATTTTTATAAAACTTCCATTGTGGTATGTTACCATCCGCTCAGAAGTTAACAAAACCAAAATCTGAGTAAATTGGTTGATTTTCTTTCTTTTTCTTGTAGTAAGAGCTTTCTGGTTTATAGAGAAGATATGAACCTCCATGGGGGGGACGTAAGCATATACAATTCAGTACAAAAAAAAAAAATAGACTTCAATCTAATTGCTTGCTGGCTTTGGGCAAATTCAAGTCCTGAAAAGTAAATTATTCTATACATTATGGCCATTTTCTCATACAATGATCAGTAGTGTTTTGTATCAGTCAGGGACTGAGAGAATTTTGTGTCTGTAAGCATTAGCATGTGCTCAGACCAAAAAAGCCCATTAATTTGAATAGCCTCCAAGGTCTTCTGATGAGATGACTTTACTGAAAAAGTGTTCTCTCTCTTGGGAACCAAGCCACTGAGGATTTGGATGAAATGTGTATAATAACACAAAATTTCAAGTTTTGGTTGGAGGAAAAAAAAGAAATTGCAGTCAGCAAATTTTGCCCCTTTCCTTTCTCCTTCATTCTTTGTAATGCTTCATAAAAACACGTAACGTTTTCCGTCTGTTTTTAAGCAAGAACATATATTTCTTTTTTTTTCAGAGAGCTGAATTCTTGGAACTCATACCATTTTCATTTAGCTATTTTTACCCGCCCTGCTCCTTCCTGTATCCATGGAGTTTCATCAAAACATTGAATTCCAGTCTCTAATGACATAACCTTCCCCTTTCCTTCCTGTTCTCATGTCACCTCTCATTTTCTCACCAGCTCCACAGCCTTCTCTGATTTTCAGATGACTTCTGCTCTAGGCTTCTTATTTTCTCTAGGTACCTTGCAACAGCACTGGCCTCTTCTTTACAGTGTGAAATATTAAGAAGTCATGAACTTCTGCATAAACAAGCAAACAAAGAAACCCCCAGCAACTGCCTCAGCTAAGGAGAATACCTTCTCTTCTTCCCTACTCTAGGGAAAAATCTGGCTTCGAAGACCAGTGCTGTCTTACATCAGCATCAAACTGGAATGATTTGTCTATTCTCTGAGAGTCTTATCTGCCACATTGGTATAAACCAGCTATAGGACAGCTGTAGTGAAATGAACAGAATGATTGTCATGTGAAGCTGAGACAAAGGGACTGTGGCATACATCTAACAACTTCACTGATTCTATTTAACAATTAAACATGAGCTAAAAGTGCTATTCAATGTATGTCTAAAGTTACTTAATGGATTAGCACTAGCAAAGTATGTGTCAGTCTGGCCCGAAGAGATCTGTCTACATGCATACTACACTTTGTTACAGCTGTATATTTCTGCAAGACAGACACTTCTATGGTGTGTGAGGTTTAAGGGTAAAGGTAGGAACAGCAATCTGGCATAAACATTCCTTGCCTTAGAAAAAAATTGAACTGCAAATGGAATTCATTTGCTGATTTGCAGGAACAATGAAGCCAAGCAACAAAACTTAGCAAACCATATTAAAAAGTATCCTCACAAGTACTTTTGCAGGAGACAGAGGTGTTTATGAACCAAAAAAAGAGGTGTAGAAGTTACAATTGCTCTAGGGCAAATTTTAACTGGTTTTCCTTCCTTATTAGATTTCTCATTCATAAAAAATTGCTAGCTGACTTAGCAGTCATTGTACCACACGGGATTTTAGGTGCTTCTAACCATCTGTATGTTTTTTTTTTCCATTTGTCCAACTAATTTTCCATTTTCAATTAATTTGTCTTAATTTTATTTCTTTGTCTATATAATTAGAGTTATCTGGAACAACAAGACAGGCCTTTATCTCAGCAAGAGTATGGATAGCATATTTGCTCAGAAGCAAAGAATATAAGCTGTAGGTTATCACAAACTCCGTTGCCATTCTCAGCTGGCAATACTAAATAAAGTTCTTGATGTTGTAAATCATGTTTGATCCTGACACTTTTTCCTACTCTGGATTCTGAAAGTTCAGAGTCCTTCCAAAAGGTGTCACTGACGTTTCCAGTCAGGTCTGCTCTCGGAACACAACATACTCAAATTCAGAGTAACAGCACTAAGTTAATCAATTTGAGCTCTACAAACCTGACAATCTGCCAGGAATCGAAAGCCTATATATAAAACTGAATCCTCTAATGTGTCAGGTGCCCCAAATTTTCATCCAATTCAATCGCTGAGCCACTGAATGGGATTCAAGGCTCAGAACATTAACTTATACAGAGTTACACCTATCCATAACTTCCCTATGGGAATGCAGCGCAGGAAGATTACAAGAGTAAGTCAGCAATTTCTCAGTCCTACAGTCTTATCTTTTGGTGCCCAGCTAAGTCTTTTATCAACAGAAAACAGTTGGAAAGCTTTATACAAAAAGTTATGATCCTGCAAGATTCAGAATATTATTTGCACGATAAACTGAGAGATTAGGTTTGAAGTCTTTCCTGTGTTTAAGGCTAAAAACAAAAGCTAAGTAAGATACATAAATGCCAAGTTTAGTCTTCGTACACACAGAAAATTAACAGTCTGTTTGGATCAATGCAGATTATTTTGTGCTGGCCTAGAGAAGCTCCATGGGGAGTACATCCAGGTTAAAGAAAGCATGTAAAACAGAGGTATATGATACAGATTTATACTGCCTTTTGGTTTTTGTTCATACCTAAAAGAGCTCAATGACTAACAATATCAATAATAATGCTTCTTTCACATGTTCAGTCTTACCCATATCGGAGTTGTGTTTGTTCAGGATTCACCTGCAATTTATCCATATTTAATCTTTTTCATGCCTCCCTTCCCTACTTACTGTACTTAGATCATTGATATTTTTATCGGTTGCAAACAGTTACAAAGACAAGCGGCATGATGGACGTAAGACGCTTCAGAACTGAATCTCCGATTCTTCCCCAGGTTGGCAAGGCCATTTTCAGCAAGTCAATTCTCCCTGCGTTCTTCCATAAAGTGGAAATGCACAGTATGATTTCCTTTATTACAGCTTTACCTGCGGCCATATAAAGAGCTGTGTATTTACGGGAAACAGTCTACTGGATCATGCTTAGCACTAGAAATAAAAGGACAGCTTTGTTGTGACCTACTGAGTTACCAAACTTAAGCAAGTTTTTGCACCATGTTTTATGCCGCCTCACATCCATCATCAAAAGGAGCTACCCGTTGAAATTGCTTCTGTGAAGAGAGTCACTTCTCACTCAGCAGCAAAAAACAATGAGGTCCTTGGAAGGGCTGGCTAGAAAAACTCAACAAGTTCACACAGATGCTCTGCCATTTTTGCCCATTACCCAGTGCTTTTCCTCATGTAATTGATTAATAAAGCCCCTGAAATTCCTCTGGAGCTATGCCAGGGCACAGATCTTGTTCTCATTTTATTTTAGTTGTAGGAAAAGCAAGCAAGAAAAAATTGCTTCTAAAAAGTTTCAGCTACTATTCCTGATACTTTGTTCCCACAGACATCTATCAATAACTGAGTAACTAGAAGGTCTGATTGCCTTGTTTTCAGAGGTGGGTAATGAGTTTGTTTGCACTGGTCTCAGTCACCTGAGTGAACAGCCATCCAGATTTTTTTTAATGGATTTTGCTGCTACACAGTTTAAGCAAAGAGGAATATGCATTGTTTGTGCAGTTTCTAAATCTTATTTGAAAGTACTTCATGTGCACTACAAACACTTCCTTATACCTCCATGTTTCCCTTCCTTTCCAGTGCTACACGTTGCAGTGCACTGGAATGCTGGCTTCCAAAGGCATTTGAAGTGCCCGTGAATCTGTCTAAACAACTACATGGGCAGATAATCTAAACCAGAGCATTCCCATCTGTTCAATCTCTCCAAAGCTGACATTTGGTAATGACCATCACCTCCTAAAGTGCAGACTGCACCTCCAACCAAAGACAGTGCCAAGCACATTCTGATTTTCATTTGCAATATTTAACTTGGAAAGGCTCGGTGACAACTGCAGAGTAGAATTTAACAGCCAGTTAGAATCGCTATTAACATGCCAGAAGGAGGGGGCAGGGAGGGAAATAATACCAAATTAGCTGTGGTTTGTGAGCAAGGGAGATCATCTCTGAAAAAATAACATGATCCCAGTGGGATAAACAGTACAGGAGATAAATCAGTAACTGGGCCAATCATGAAATACAGGTTCTGCAAATATTTCACAGAGTAACGGAAGAGGAGCTAAGGAGCAAAACTGTATTGACTGGTTAGATACAACATACTCAGAGGGAGTGTACAGTCTCTATAAACATGACACTGGCACAGAGTTGCTGGTCAACTAACTCAAGGGATTGCTAAACTGAACACAAATGAGCCAATGAAAGATATATCACACAAAGTTATGCTTAGGATTTGTGTTAGTGGCTGAGCACCAAGGCCTCTGCACCTCAGCAGAGGAGGTTGGGTAGCTGATGCTCTACAGTAAGTCAAAGGTTACCTGCTTTATCGTGTAAAGTTGAATTTTGTGCTGGCTAAACTCATGCTAATTGTCTTTACTAACATTTTAATTTTTAAGATGATGTTTCACAGACACTGGATTTGGTATAAGTTAAGATATTTGAAAAGCATAAAGATTTGTCTCAGATGTTCTCAGCAATGGCCTCTGTTTACTTAGTGCTCCCAGGTATCACTCACTAGAAATCTGAAGTGCAGAAAGAAATCCAGAAGGTCAATATAATCAGTAAGATTCTGAAACCTTTCTTCAAAAAGTAAGAGAACCTTGAAAACAGCATACACTCAAGAACATAAAAGAATCATTTTTGATACACTTTTCATTACACTAAAAAGATTCAAAGACTCTTTCCTTCTTCTTTATTTTCTTCATGAAAAGTGAGTCAGAGAACAGATAAAACCAGCACATTTTCATCATTAAGGGCTGCTCAAACCTCTAGTTTATATTAATTGGCTCAGGGAAGAAAGGGGAAAATTTCCTAAAAACATAAGAAAGTAGTAACTATTAAGTTGAGTGTAAATAAGTAATCAGTTTAGTATTGAAAAAAAAAATCTAGAAATACTTAGGACATGGGCTTCAATATACAACTTGTCATGAATGGGATCATACAATCAACATAAGCTACCTATTTTTCCCCTATATTCCAGACACTGTCCATAGATCTGTATTACTAATTTAAACGAGTCTGAGCTTGTTCTATGGGAGGGTTTCGTGCCATGTGGCCACAATACATGTCCACAGCATCAAGTTACTCACCTCTAAAACAGGACGGCTGAATGCAAGAGGCCTTGTATGAATGGGCTTTGGCTCACAACAGCTCTTGAACCACAATCAGAAACTGGGAAAGTGCTAGTTGGCCCAGCCAAAACCATGCAAAAGCTCTTTCAACGATATATGCATGTACAGTGAAGTTCCAGAGCCCAGACACCTTTCCCTGAACCAGCATACCTGTAGCCTCTGATTTCTTTCTGGACTGCTTGCAGAAGTTTTAAGTTTGGAAGCCACTACACATATTGGCCATTTCCTGTTGACACAAGTAGTCAAAAGAGGGGAAACATCTGTAGATGTTGCTGTAACTTAAAGGCTATCACTACACAGCCTGGAAAGACAGAACTGTTCCTCCTGGGCAAGTTAAAACTCAAGGGAAACCTCTGGTGCCAGCCTGCTTCATGTGGCTTAGGTCTGAACTGTCACAGACATCTAGCAACATTCCACAAAATCTTTTAAGGAAATCCTGGAAACAGGAGAAGTACCAATTTACTGAAAGAACAATGAAGTGGGTTCTAAGAATGAAAGGCAAGGTAGAATATTTCCACTTCCAAGTACTGAGGTTATTTACCAGCTCAGTAAAGAAGCACCTGGTAGAACTTCCAACTAAGGATTTCAACAAGTCCTTCAGAAGGGTTTCAAAGCACTTACAAAAGTTATACCATACTGACAGAAGCAAAAGAAAGAAACCAAGTAATTCTCTCAAAAAAACATAGGACGTGTGGATAGAAGCGCAGATTTCCTGTGCTTTTAACCAGTCATGAGTGCACCGCCTCATCAAACCCACGCATGTGATGGAAACTCATCAGAATCAAGGATCATTATGCAAGAAAGAGGATACAAGAATGGTAAAACACATTCATCCAGCAACTCACTTAAGCCACAACTCAGAACAGGAAGTTTCACAGTCAGACTTTCAATTCCCACACCAAGTTAAATCAATTTAACATTTAAAAGAAAAAGCCTTGAATGGAAAAAACAGTCTCTTTATGCTACCCACTACCAGAAAGATTATTGTTCTTGCTTCAAAACTATTTCTGATTTAAAAGCTACTTGAATTTAGAAATCCAGGGATTGGATTATTTTGTCTCTGTTTGAATTTCTACACAGGAAAACTGAGTACATTTGTACAGTTAGCCAGGCCAAAAAAAAAAAAAAAAGGGAAAAAAAAGAAAAGCAAAAAGGCGGGAAGGAGGATCACCACTACAGGATTAAAATAAATTTATGCTGCTAGAAATAACACTGTCAAAAATCCCACAGGAACAAGCATTTTTAAGTCTTAAATATGGCCCTACATTCCTTAATTATTTTTTTTTTTTCTCTCTCAAAAGCTTACTTCTCTGATCCACAATAGCTTTGGGACCAAGCCTTTGTGCCTTGACATCAAATGTTGTTGGTATTTTCAGCACAGGAATTGCTGGAATGCCTCACATATAGTGTCCACTATCCTCTTCCTGACATTGGCCGTGACTAGCTGCTTCGCAGAAAAGTTCAAGACACTTCAAGAGGCACCAATCCAAAAAAGAAGTCCCTACTTTACCACCAAGAGTTAAGAGTTCTCGTTTCCTCTCTGAGGTTGCTGTATTTTGCTTTAAAGATCGTTACTGTAACAAATCTGCGTGTTCTTGCTAGCCATACAAACATCCCATCATTTCTGAATCCTTCCACACTCTCAACTGTATATCCAGCAGTACACAGTTAAATATATATATATATA
>NW_009621220.1:0-4151 GCF_000690535.1 Cariama cristata | reverse complement strand
GGCGGGAGGCCACGCTGACCTCCAGTGGAGGCCACCCCTCACTGCAACCCCACGGGAACCGACCTGGAGCAGGGAAAGCACAGAACAGGACGGGAGACCTGGAGGAGCAGGGGAAGGAGCAAACAGCCTAGGCACCGTGTTAAGACGAGATACACTTTTTTTTTTCCCCAAGATTGATCCCGACCAAGGCTTCCCGATTTTTATCCTGCGACTTCAGACGACGGGTACTGGCAATCCCTAGCTTTCAACGCCTCAGGCATCCTGGGCTCCTTTGGTTCACCTTCAGAGACTGCAAAGTTCAGGCTGTACAGTTCCGAGCTGTTCTCCACAGTTTTCAGATTTCCTAATCCATGGTTGTTTGATGAAAGTTGTCGTTCTCAAACAATGACCTGATTCCAGGATCTTGACGCACTACATACAATGTGCTATGTACAACAACATTTTGCTGTTGTTTTTTTTCCCCCTTCACAAATAATTTGTGATTCTCGTTCTGTGAGATGCTGTCAGAGGAGCCTGACGTGATATGTAAGATCTGCCACAAAAAATTTGGCACAGAGGACTTGCTCAAGGAGTTATAGACATTTTGGAGACGTACCTGATCCTTAGACAATCAGATCAGTGTTCTAGGGTTGGAGGCTGCCAAGATTATATTGGCATTAGGGAGAGAACTGGGTAGGGAGAGAGGCACATTCACATGGCTGCTTCTGTGTCACAGGGATTGCAGTGTACATGTTGTCCCAGCACTACGCAGGAAAGCATCCCTCTCCCTTAATTACACCCATACATTTGCTCTTGAATTCAGAAACACATTCCATCCCTCACTCCAGGTAAAAAATGGCCTCAATTAAAATATGAGTTTTGCATTTGGGCATCATCCCAAGCAAATCCTCCTTCTGCTGCCAGCAAATGGCTTGATTTTACTGCAAGTGGAAAGTTGCCAGGATGAAGCAAACATCATGGAGGGAAGAACATTTGGCACGAATGTTTAAGTGACTGCCAAGTGCTGAGTCGTCTATCACTTACAGTCAGTTCCCACTACTGCTAATTACAACTCCCACTGGTCCCTCAGAAACAGGGAGAAGGAAAACCTCTGGTAAAATAGCTTTACTATTGTCTATTCAAAGTGCAAACAGCATAAAGAAAAGAAAACAAAACAAAACATCCACACCCGGAAGTCTAGAAGTGATTTATCAAAACAGACTTAATTCCACCTTCTCTCTGTTGTTAATGAAAGAGCAAGAGCAAAATATTCATACCAGTCCAATAAGAGTCTGACTGTCCATAAGCAAAGAACAGGAAGATACAACTAGGCTGGCAGGGTGTACAACATGAATAATACATGGCACTTGTGGACCTGTCTGAAAGATAAAGCCAGCTGATATTTTGAAATACTCCCTTAAAATATTTGGGCAATGGTAGTGGGGGGATATACTCACCCTCACACATCCACCCCCCACTCAGTCCTGGGAATGAACACACATACCTAACTCTATGCACAGACAGAAGGCATGGAGAAAACAGTGGACAGTACTTGCATAGAGAAGGGAAAAACCATGGAATTTGTCTACATCTTTCAAATATTCCCTTTGGTAAAAAGGCCTGGAAGAACTTCAGACTCTTGCAGCTGTACTGCTTGCCCCAGCACTGTTTAAGAGATTTGAGTAAGAGCTATTGAGAAAGACAAATGAACTATGATTGCTTCAAGACCTCTAATTCAATTAGAAATTATGAAGTCCTTTAAATTAATTTCTTTCACTGTCACTCACAAAAGGTTTATTATGTATGTAGAGAAAATAATCCAGTTTGAAATTACTAACTCTTCTTGACCCATCTTCACAGTGGAGTTAACACCTGTAAAAGCAGCTGGGCACAGTTCAAAATTTCACAGCTTTAGATACCTAGG
The DNA here is from genome assembly GCF_000690535.1 of Cariama cristata. Taxonomy (NCBI): domain Eukaryota; kingdom Metazoa; phylum Chordata; class Aves; order Cariamiformes; family Cariamidae; genus Cariama; species Cariama cristata. The sequence continues at coordinate 2,248 of NW_009621220.1, read as the reverse complement.
GCTCCACAATTCTACATGCGTGCAAAAGTGAAGTAAAGTCTCTTAAGGTACAATGGTGTAGTGTCCAGTCTTCCTCACAGGTAAAGGAAGATGTTAGGCAGAAAGTTATAATTTAAAGTCTTACCTTAAGGATTAAGTTCTCAAGTCTTTTTGTGTCTTTTTGGGTAGATTACACTTATTTATCTTAGAATCATCTTGAGCTCCACAGCCATGAATCCGACTGTTTTCGTAAAGAATACTGTCATTGATTTGTATTTAAGGGTAAATTTTTGGTGTTGGAAGACTATGGAGATGTCCAGGGAGAGAGGAGAGGAGACAGGAAACCAGACCAGGTGGCAGAGTGCAGACCCAGAAATAGGCTTGTTGGAAGCAAGGAAGGTTCTGCTTTGTATTGAACAGTTCATCTGTGAAGCCTAAGTTGCTGTTCGCAAAACCTGTCTGTGCTTAAGACCATGGGGAAGCAATTATGAAGGAGACTTGTTCTCCTAGCAAGGCTTTAAGCAATTTCCACTCTCCTACTTTCACTTAAAGTCAAATTCTGCCACTCTTGCTCCTCTTCACTAATACTGTTTTAGGAGAGTAGCTTCACACACAGGAATGAGACAATCTTCACAGGAAGGTGAGGTGAAAATTACAGCTTTGCAAAAGAAACACAGTCACAGGTACATGATTCTGAAATAAGGAAGATACTGAATCTGCTGACAGAGTTAATTTTCCAGTCAAATGAGAGGAGGAGTGAATTTATAATTTACAAACAAGCATTTCTTACCCAATTTCACAAGCTGAGGCAGGGAAGTATTGCTGCCTCTTTCAGTACAAGCAGTAACCGAAAGGTTGTAAATGTCCCCTGGAGGCAAGCTCAATACTGCAGTCATCACACTGCGTGTTACCTACAATAATTATAGACACCAACTGTTAAATATGACACAAACCATACATCCTTCTTGTAAAATTAACCTAGCCACTTAATATACTACAAAGAAAGTTCTGTGCATCACAGCAGATGTCTTCCGCATAATCTAGACTTGCTACATGAACCAGTTCCCACTGACACCAACTGTGGAAAGCCATAACACTTGGCAGAGTATCACAATGTAAAAAGAAGACAATATTAGGCTGTATTTTCTATATGATCAGTGAAAATTTAAGGAAGAAAATCTTCACACCAATGAGAGCATTCTTGCATCTAGATTTTTGAAGTTGTGCAAAATGCTAAACAAGTCATGGATTTGAGTCTATTGCAATTTTAGAGGAATTTAAATCAGGTCAGATATCTCTAAGAAGAGTACACAAGACACCTATAGACAAGCCTTTATATACCCTAAGAATCTGCAAATTAAATCTGGCTAGGCAAGTCTAACACCTACCTGGAGACCTGTTGACTTGACAATAGATCTCAGGGCCTGACTTCAGTCATCTGCAAGTTTGAAACCAGATATGATCCAAAACTGAGCTGAGCTTCAAAGGACTGTGAATAATTTCTTCCTGTTATTTTAGGGGTAAGCTCCCCATTTCTCTGGGGTCATGGAGAAGGATGCAGAACTCAGATACTGCAACAGACTGTTTTCAGAGCACTTGTAGACTATCTACAAAGGGCACATTCAGGAATCTTATGTTGATTTTCATAGTCACTTAATTTTCAGGCTGAAGTTTTCCGTTCCAAGAGAAATAGACAGTTCTGAATAAAGACTAACAGGACCATGCACATTAGTTTCATCACTTCCCTAAAAACTGACCAACTGCTACAGAGTCTTGGGAAGTACACAAATAGCAGGAAGAAAAAGTCATCATCGCCTGATAGTGTTACCTATTTATTTTAATAATCCCACAAGAAAAACAACCATAATAACAATCTTAACAACCTTCATAAATCAGATAAAGAGTTCACAATATCATACGATTTTTAAAGGAAACCATTTCTGAAAGTGACTAACAGAGCTTAGGAGAACAGGTACACTCTGATGCCTACAAGTGTGTACCTGTAAATACAAATATGAGCAGGACCATGAAAGTTAGCTATAAATAGGTTGCTGCAGGAATTTCCTAAAGAATACTTTCTGGGTTCCTTTCTCCTGAAAATAATATAAAGACAAACATTTCTAAAAATATTCCTAAAGCTTTTAAGTTTTATTTGCAGATATACTCTATTGTAGATAGTCTCTATTTTTAATCTTTTCTTTAATCTAAAATAATACATTAACTATTTTTAAAATTTATTTTCATATTCAATATTTATTTTATATTTATT
>NW_009621219.1:0-10337 GCF_000690535.1 Cariama cristata | reverse complement strand
ACTTCAGCTTTTTCTTCGTCCGTTACTACTAGCTCCCCCGTGCTGCTCATGAGAGGGAGTACATTTTCTTTGACTTTTCTCTTCTGATTGACATACCTGTAGAAGCCCTTCTTGTTATTCTTTACATCCCTCGTCAAGTTCAGCTCCAGTCATGCCTTGGCCTTCCTGACCCCATCTCTGCACAACCGGGCAGCTTCTCTATACTCCTCCCAGGATACCTGTCCCTGCCTCCACTGCCTGTGCAATAAGCAGAAGTTAAGCTTCTCTGATCAGTTTTCAGTTAGTAATGTTTTAAAAACATGAAATTATTAATTCTGTTTCCATTTATTAAATTTAATATTATGTCACTTGGGGGGAAAAAACAATATGGTAACAAAGTAACTTATCTGAAGAACTGTGCATTGAGAAATAAAATTTATTATTTTAACTGGTGTGATTTAAAAGCAAAACAAACAGTTTGTGTGCATAATAAGGTAAATAGAACTTACTTGCTTCAAACAACATATTGACATCTTAGAATTTGTAGTTAAGTTCTAAAAGTACTACTGTTTCTAACACTTTCTCCAACACGTTATTATTTCTGCAGTGAAAGCAATTTTCATCATTTATTGTGCCTCTTAGATATCCACCATGAGCTTATTTGATCTAGAAGAAGCCACATTAATTTACATCTTGCAATCAGCACTCTGAAGTACTGACTTTGAATGACATTTTCTTCAGCTCCTTTCAGGGATGACAAACATTGGCACTATTAGATGAAGCCTTAGTACATTGCCTAAGACTAAGTCTTAGGTCAATAGGTCATTCAGCAATTCTGCTGTTGCAAATTATGATATCTCTTGTATTAGACGAATTCCTTGCTTGTCAGAAATTATTCTTGTCACTGAGCTAAGATGCAGTTTGGAATGAAAGTGATAGTGTAACATATGGCCTTTGCTGTAGGATGGCAGACACATATTCACTCACTCAGAGGCTATTAATCAGCTCTTGATGCAGTGCCCTTAACTCACTAACCTCACTTCTGCATTTTGCAGTAGAAAAATCACTCAACCGAAGCCTTTAAAGAAAGCTGTGCTTTGTGTTGTACATTTCAGGGAAGCAGACTATGCTACAGTTTCTAATTTCGGCTTCTTTTGGGGGGCTAACCATCATCTGTTGACCACAAGAAGATATTACTACAGTAAAAATTATGATATCATGGGTGGATAATTTGGTAATAATAACTGATTTTGTATAATGAACTTTTAGAAAACAGTTCTGGTAAATATATTCTGCATAAGGAAAAGGAACCAACAATACACAGCATATATTTTCTTTCTAGCTCATTATTTCTGGTTTTAGTTGTTTGTTCAGTATAGTTTATTAAAGATCTTAGAAGGGCATTTCAGCAGATGGAGCTAGTACTTGGGCACAGATATTCTATGTAGGCATACCAAATAAATATATATTGCAAATGTATTTAAATATAGATTATCCCAACCCAATATTTTTACTTCATTTGTCTAAAAAATAAATTCAGAGGTGGTTTAAATTATCAGGAAAAAAAAGAACTAGAGCTAACAATGAGATTTACTGTGTCCATAACAAAAGAATAAAAACACACTGTCTAATCAGTACACAAATAAATTATGTCCACCCTTTTACAACTCGATTAAAAGTTTAACCAAATCAAACTGATTCCTATGGAAGGATATGCATATCACAGTATGACAGCCAGATTTCTGTAGGTTCATTACCTTATAAAACAACCCCAGCTAACAATGGTCACCTTACAAAACCAGTCTGCTTTAAGGAACATGCAAAATTATTTAGTCTCAGTCAAAGATTTTTGTTGAAGTTTTATTGTGCATGCAGCCTCTGGTTTAGATTTGGTACAGGAATGGAGTGTGTATAGTACTTCTACAAGAAGTATGTAATGGTAACAGCAAAGCACGTGCTCATATTTGGTTTCATTTTGGGCAGGCAGTCAACCTATGTGTATGTCGACACCTGGATAATTGGCTGGCATGTAGAATTATATTCTTGTTTTCTATTGGATTAGGTACTTCAGGAATAAGAAGTACCTGGGTTTTCTTATTTATTTATTTGAGGAGACATTTTGTTTTCATTTTCATAGAAAAGCTAGTAGGCTAATTTTTCATGCCTCTGGTAGGAATAATACTCTTACCTGAAGATAATCATGCACATAATTCCTTACAAGACTAACACCTGTCTAAAAATAAATAATTTAGGATCGGATGTGGGAAAACCTAACTGCATTGTCCTACATCCATGTTCCTTAAGGAGCCCTCTTACTGTATTTGACACTATTCTATGGAAGATGCTTGTGGTAACTTTGAGGACTATCCTGAGTAACATTTTACTCATTTCCAAATAATTTTCCAGAAGCCAACCTCAACCTAGAAACATGATTTGTTCTATGAAATTATTATTACTTGTTATTATTTATTATTATTTTTATATAGTGATATAGTCCCTACATTACACATTTATTATGATTAATGCTGAGAGAAGATAGTTCAATAAAAAGGAAAATCTACTGTAGGTGAGGTTGAGGAAAAAAAATGGGGGTTTGGGACATGCAACATGACCCAGGAAACCCCTGCTAAATTGTCTGTGGTTTATATAAAACTGTTGGCAGCTCCCAACGTTTAGCAAGAGCTAGTAACAGAGGCTGCAGTGAAGTCTGTTGTGTCCAAGGACAGGTTGTGGTCTGTGGAGGCAGAGCAGGAAGGCTCCTGTACTGGTAGGCTCACTGGGGAGGTGCAGAAGTAAAAAGTGAACTCACTGGTAGGGGGAAAAACAGGAGTGAAGGTTCAGATGTGGAAAAGTGGAATGGAGATGGTATGCAGAGTAGGAGCAATGTATACTAGAAGTCAGTGAGTACACCCAGTTATTTTTTACTGGAGGTCCTAGGAAGGACTCACCTTCCAGCAACTGTGGACTCCTTTTGTTTTAATTGTCCAGAAAGTGAATATTCTATAGCACTTTGCTTGCAAGCACTTAACATTTGCTTGAAGTCTTGTTAGTAGGATACATAAGTGCAGATCAGATGGCTGGATTCTAAGTATAATGTGTGGAATAAAGTCATGGCTTAATGAAATGTCTGAAAGCCAGAGCCAGGGGAGAAGGAAGGATTTACCAGCTGCTGCATTTATGCATAGGTGGGAGTTGCATAAATGATGCAACAGGTTATAGTGAGGACAGGATACCATCTAACATTCATCTCACAGAAATACACTTAACTGTTATGAAGTGGTGGGTAACTAACAGTCTGGAACAGGCACCAGCACACTGATGCCAAGATGCTTGCTCCTTCTATCTGGGTGTAAACTTGCTAGTAAGGAGCAGCAGTCTCCCACCACTTCCACCCCATTCTCCTAACCCAAAAAAGCAGGCTCAGCTCTTATGGTTTATTGACCTGTTCCAGCTGCAATAAATAAGCACAAGGTTGCTTGACTAGTACCCGTGACAATCCTGGCCACAAGATTCGCGTTATCTAGCTGTCCCTCTTCGCGTTCTTGTACCTTCCTTTCTCAGCCTCAGTCTTCTCCCAAGTAAACAACCTATCTTGAATCACTTTTCCCTTATTGATCCCAGATTTATAATATCCATACCTTCATAGAATCATAGAATGGTTTTGTTGGAAGAGACCTTAAAGTTGATCTAGTCCCAACCCCCCTGCCATGGGCAGGAACCCCTTCCACTAGACCAGGTTGCTCAAAGCCCCATCCAACCTGACCTTGAACACTTCCAGGGATGGAGCATCCACAGCTTCTCTGGGCAACCTCTTCCAGTGCCTCACCACCTTCACAGTGAAGAATTTCTTCCTAATATCTAAACTAAATCTTCCCTTTTCCAGTTTAAAGCCATTTTTCCTTGTCCTATCACTACAAGCCTTTGTAAAAAGTCCCTCCCCAGCTTTCTTGTAGGCCCCTTTTAGGTACTGGAAGGCTGCTATAAGGTCTCCCTGGAGCCTCCTCTTCTCCAGGCTGAACAACCCCAACTCTCTCAGTCTGTCTTCACAGGAGAGGTGCTCCAGCCCTCTGATCATCTTCGTGGGCCTTCTCTGGACTCTCTCCAACTCTCTCTATGTCCTTCTTTTGTTGGGGGCCCCAGAGCTGAAGGCAGTATTGCAGGGGGGTCTCACCAGAGTGGAGTAGAATCCCCTCCCTCGACCTGCTGGTCATGCTGCTTTGGATGCAGCCCAGGATATGGTTGGCTTTCTGGGTTGCAAGCGCACATTGCAGGTCATGTTGAGCTTCTCATCAACCAGCATCTCCAAGTCCTTCGCCTCAGGGCTGCTCTCAATCCATTCTCCACCCAGCCTGTATTTGTGCTTGGGATTGCTCCGACACATGTGCAGGACCTTGCACTTGGCCTTGTTGAACTTCATAAGGTTCAAATGGACTCACCTCTAAAACCTGTCAAGCATATGGCATCACTATGTTGTATTGGCTGTACATGGTATTACCGCTATGGCTACATAGATGTTTGTGGCCCTGTAAGACTGTGCTCCCCTAAAGGTTCTCAATACTCCCTTCCAAGAACCTGTGGCATTTAGCTGTTTCTCATATAACTCCTTCACTGCCTTTGAGTTCCAGTTGCCTTTCCTTGAGTTATCTATAACTTTTGTCAGCAATTTCTCATGTTAGATCTAGTAATTTTCCACAGTTAGGTTAACCTCAAGCAAGGGTACAGTTAACGGCCCACTCATTTGCCTATGGCTCTACCATTAACACAAGAGATCAGAAAGGTACCTTTCCCAGTGAAGATTCACTATCAAAATTTTCCTCAAATGAGATACAATAGCCAGCCCTTTTCCTTAAAACGGTGGAATAGGAAAAGAAGTGGCGGCAGCACCCATTAACACAGTGATTGCTATACCTTCTCAGCATACAGAAATTTTGCCTGAACACACTTAACCATGCAAGATCCATCTTCTCTAATCATACTTTCACTACAAAACTATGTGGTATTCTGCTGTCCTTAATCTTTTTAGTTGAGTCGCTTCACTTCTTATAAATGGTACTTAAATTTTCATTGGAGCAATTACTGGAGCCCGTCTCCCTAATGGGTAAATGAGCTAACACTGGAGGCTTTTTTTTTCTTTCTTATCAGGACAAAATACACCTTGTGAATCTCCATGGGGTTTGCTGTGAACAAAGCACCTCGTCAGTAATTTTTTTCAGGTCTTTTTATGGACCAGTGATGCACTGATATACAGTATTTTAGCAGCACAAAGACATTTTGCAGTAAGAGGAAGCTATATTTGTCATTATTGGGTGGTTATATAGTTAAAAGCTGCAGCACACAAAAGACTTGCACTGGATTAAAGATGAAAAGACAAGTGTTGTTGAAGATACTCAGAATACTTATGGAACTTCAGACATTTTCTAATTCGACCTTTTTTTTCTTCTTAAATATTTCACTTTAAGATCCTCAGTTGAGAGTAATTAGGTTTCTCAGGTTAATTAATCTCAGAAACTTCAGTACATAATCTAGGTGACCATAGGAGTTGACCTAAGCTTAATCAACACCATTGTCAAGTTGCTCTAGCATGACACATGATGAATTGTAAACACTATATACTTTCATTTGCCACATTATCTTTTGATTCATAATTTACATGTATTAATATGTAAATCCCACCTATGAACAGCATTTTATCTTTTTAATGATACTATATTATGGAAGGGAGGTTTAGAATGCAGTAATCATTTGCATACCTTTTTGAAGAAAAGTACTACTGACGATGTCTTACAGAAAACTTTAAAAATCAGTCTATTACATATTTCTTTTGTGTTTCTTTTCCCTTATTCTTTATTTCTAAGCCAGTTAATCTTCATTTCCTACACTGTTCATAGCTTTCTGAAGTTTTAATTCTTTACTGCTCTATTCTTCCCGCAAGGTACTAGTTATAATGAAATAAAGAACAGTTTCTCTTAAAATTAAATTAGTTATTGACGTGAATGAAATCATACGTCACTGACTTGAATCCAGTGTACAAGGTATAAAGGACTAGGCAATATTCCTTAAATAACTTGATTGTTTCCTCCATCACTTCTGCTACCCTATTTTTGGCTTTATTTTGGCTGTATTTGTATATATTTTATTACACAAACATAAATATCTATATGTATCCAGTATGCATCACAAGATGAGAATGCTTTTCTCATCCAGAAGATAAAAGGGGAATGTTGGTCTAGAGAATTAGATAACTGATTGCATTAACTCACCAGCATTGCAAGGAAAAACAATTGCAGGTACAGACTTAAAAACAAAATGTATCAAAATGTAAGAAAAGAAGATCCTGATTTCAAATACATCTATAGTGATAAAGACTAGGCAAAGAGAAATACAGGTTGGTTGTGTAACAACTCACATGCTATTTGCTCAAGCTTCTGTAGTAAAAAAAATCTGAAAACTATAGACTAGATGGCCCTTCATTTTACTAGAAGCATGCCACAAAAGTAAATTTCAAGTCTTTCCTTGAATGTAACTGGTTTTTTTAGCTATCTGTACTTCAATTACTGAAACAAAACAGAGAATATAAATGAATAACATGGAGGGTCCACAGTTGTTATAGATTACTAAAGTCCATACCAGAAAGTAAAGAGCATGATATAATAAAAGATTTAAAAAACCACTAAGAGCTAGACGAAAACACCTGGCTGAATTCACAACATACTTAACTGAGGTTAATATTGTACTTCTTTTTATGACAAATGTACCTCCTAAACATTCAAATACAGAAGAGGCAACAGAAAATAAATAATGAGCTCAAGATAAGTGAAGAGTGAAAAACTTTCTCTGACACTGACCTTTGCCTCTGGAAAAATGTGTACTGCACACAGTCCTTAGGACTCGTTTTCCCACTTAGTTTGTCACCAGCTGAAAAAGAAATTGAAAAAAAAATCTGTTCAAATGCATCTTGAGCTTCTTTCTGCAGGAGGGAAAGAAATTCTAAGCCATTGTAAACTTATACTGACCTGAAGTATATAAACAAGTAAAATAAATGAAATTAAATGAGAATAATGTGGCTGTGGTATTCACCAAGCTAAATTCATTCATTGAAAACATCTGGTTTAGATTCTTAAAGTGCAATGCATGCAGGTGATCTTATATTTTGATTTCTATGGAAATCTGATAATTTCTATAGAACATTATTACACTAATTCCCCGATACATGTCACATGAGAAATGGTTAGTCAATTTTAAAAAAAACTGTGCACGTGCTTACAAAGGGAAAATCAAAATTAAAACAGATTATTTGAAAATAATAATTCAAATTTTAGTAACTGTTACCATTTAACAGCCAAACCAGAACAGTAACAAAGACCAGTTTTGCGAATTTGCAGCAATGCCAATAAGAAGCATTAATCAAAACTAATTTTGCTTTCTATTTTTGAGTGTTTCTTGTGTGTATCAAGACTGTATCAAAAATGGATACAGTATCCATGCTGCTTGAAGGAAGCCTACTTCACAGTTCATGGTTGTGTTTAGCCTTCTGAACTGCAGAGAGCCGTGGCACTTTGAAGACTATAAATTTATTTGAAATAATTTAATACACTTCAGTAGTCACTCTCATAAATTCCAATGAGGAGAAAAGCTACAAATGGTGGAATAAAGATACAAATAATGTCACACCTTAGTGATCTATTTTGCTTAGACATAGAGGCAATCTGTGGTTGAACAGAGCTGTTTTAAAGGTTGTCCTACTAAGAACAAGCAGTTACAAGACTAATTTGAAAGGCTCAGTAAACCGTGATGTACTGATTAAGGAGTAATATGTTTGGGTTTTGTTCAAATGAGGAAGGAAAAATTTAGAAGTCAGATCCACTAAATTAACACATTTCAGAAGATGCAAAGGAGATGCCAAAGCAAAACAGCACCTCAGACCATATACAAGGATTGTCTGTTACAGCTACTGCTCACTATATGAGAAAGCAAGTAACACAACTGAGGTGTTAATGCCTTTTGTATGGTTAGACTACACAGAGCCATAACCTAAAATCCCACTGGCAAAGAGTGACATGGACTTCCTGTAGTGCAGGAACACCTCCCACCAGCAGGCCGCTGCCCAGCCAGGCTCCAAACAAAGGCTAACACTTTGGAAAAACTTCCCTTCCCAGGTTTATGGCTGAGCATGATGTCATATGGCATGGAATATCTCTTTGGCCAGTTGGGGTCAGCTGTCCTAGATGTGTCCCCTGCCAGCCTCTTGCCCACCCCAAGGCTACTCGCAGAGCGGGCAGCATGAGAAGCAGAGTAACACTGTAAGCACTGCTCCGCAACAGCTAAAACATTGATGTGTTAACAACACTGTTCGGGTCACAAATCTAAAAAATAGCACCATAAGGGCTGCTATGGAGAAAAATAACATCCCAGCCAGACCCAGTACAGTGGGATATGTTCTGGTTTATGGGTGTAGCAGAACCTGCTGCTGCTTTTGTGTGCTATGGTGATCAGTGGTAAGATAAAAACAGAAGAGTAATGCTCCATTACAGACTGTTAACTTCAGTAACTGTGGTAGGCAAAATAATGTCAAGGTTTCAAAAATAAAAAAGAAGATCATTGTACATTGCAGGAGCACAATTTTATGCCTATATTCTTCAATAAAAAAACTAAGATTTTTTTTCTTTCAGCATATTGGATAAAAATTAAATATTTGTGATGGGAAGAAATTTTATACAGAAACTATGGTGTATGATGTACGTTCAAGTAATAAAAAAATTACAAGAAAATCTGAGTTGCTCTAAAAATAAAAAATGCATTTTCAATGTTCTAAGGAGTTGGAGTTTGTATTTCAGGTGCTCAAAACCATAGTTGTTTTGCATCTGCTGTGCTTTCCTTGTGAAGTTAACATACTTCTGTCTGATGAACTTGCTCCATATTTTGGACGCCTGTTATGGATCACCTTTTCTTGGTTGAGTTTAAAAGTAATTCTTTTATCTCTGTGACAAAACCAGAACATTCATCAGATACATATATAAAGATGCTGGCCTATTTGCTGTATTTAATTTTTAAATACAAAATAATAAACTCATTCATTTGCCTTATTACATCACAGGGGTGTGGTTTGGAGTTTTTTTGGTCTCTTAAAAATCAGATACTGCCTCTTTACAGGATAATGAAAAATCTGAGTGTTTGACTTTCCAAGGTGCATAATGATGAAAACAAGGGTGCATCTGAAGAGAGAGCTAAGAACACAGCTGATATTTGTCTTATTTGTTCAGTATAGTTTAACTCCTGAGTAACCAGGAGGAAAAAAAACTTCACAATACCAGTATAGATGAAAAGATATTTCTTTTCCGATATTTATATAGTGAAGATATTTTTGCAGAAGATTGTGTAAGAAAGATGAGACTTCAAGAAAATCAATCACAGCACTGCAAGAAATATAATCTCTCAAATACTTGCACTAAAATCTCATTGGGAGACATTGCTTTCACATTACAAAGTTTCAGTTCTAGGTAGTGATTCATACTAAAGTAATTAATTCCAGTTGAGAAGATGACATTTGCTGTTATAGATTGAAATTAGAAACAGTGAAATGAATTCACTGTTATGTGTGCCAATTTGTAAAAAGACATAAATTGAATGCATTCCCCTGTAACACCTAAAATTAGAAAAAAACTGGGTTTTTGACAAAAAATGTGAAGGTGGTTTGGCCATTCTTTTGAAAAACAGAATTCTGGTTAGAAGTATTGTCATTCCTGTGTGTTACTTAAATACACACATGCATGTGCAAAGCACTCGCAAAGTTCAGTCAGAACAGAAGACTGCAATACAGTTGGATTTGAATGTCATTCACAGAAGATAGATGGACATTCTGAAAACTCTGGTAAAGTTAGAAAAAAGATAAAAAAATGAAATTCAGAAAGACAACAACAGTAACAAGAGATGACTTACATGGAAGGTACAAGACCGATTGCATAACTGCGCACAAGAGTATTTATCATTAGCTTATTGTCAACTGTAAGGGATATTTTGAGATATATATTCAAAAATGTTTCCAGAGTCTAGTTCTAACCAGTATTTTCATTAATGACGTGGGTGATAAAATAAGCTAATTTGATTTGTGCATAACAAAAAGATAAGCAGATATGCTAGAACATTAAAGGAAAAGAATTCAAAATTATTCTTTTCTGTCAGCTTGAAGAAATGTTCTGAAAAAATAATGAATTTCAAAACAGAGTAGACTACTACGCATAAGTGGAAATAATCAATTTTGCAATCAGAGGACAAAAAAGCTGAATTGGTCACAGTTTTTAGAAAAGGATGAGGAGATTAGTGTCCCCGTGTCCCGATACCGCTCTCCCGATGACGACCGC
>NW_009621218.1:0-7364 GCF_000690535.1 Cariama cristata | reverse complement strand
CAGTTTCTCCAGGAGGATGCCATGGGAAAGGATGAAGAAAATCGATGGAGAAAGGGAAGATGGAGAACACCATACAGAAAGTCTAAAGAAATATTTACAAACACACATATCCTCCCCATGCTGAAATATTGTATCTGCTGCTTGACAACTTTTTCATAACACCAGATTCTTGTATCATGAGAAATCATAAGGAACTGCCTCTTCTTTACCTTCCCTGTACCAACTATGATCACAGACTTCTAGTGTTTCTTCCCCTCCATTTCCCTGTTTCCAATCAGCAACAGATTCAATTTCATCAACAATCGCTCCATACCCTTAGCCACTCCATGCCTTCCACTTGGTACCACCTCATTACACCGCCAGTAAAAATCTTTGGCTGCTGAAAAGGCACTGGTTGTCCATTAAATTTCCGCACTGGATCAAGGAATTGCTTGGCACTGTGTCGTACAGCTTGACACAATCTATCCTTAATGACGCTATTTGACTCTCCATTTTTCTGCAGGTCTTCCGGACACAGGTTGTCAGAAGAGCTTTCATCCTATAGAGGGAAGTTCAAGGAACACATGACAAGTGGAACACACATCCAAGCCCAGCTAAGACATACTTTTGTCTAATTCACACCAGTCTCAGCATGCAGTGAAGGAAGCCAGCTCCTGACACAAAGACTTATTTTGAGTAACTGTCAACTTAAGAGTAGAATTTATTTTTAGGATTAATACTACTACATAGGTAGATGTCAACATACAAGATTTCAATGCCTTATATGCATTCTTTACTCCTTTAGAACTGAAAAGCAGTGATAGCTACTGAAGCTATTGAGCTTATAATTTTCTACCCAGAAAAGCAAGCAGACTTCAAACCTTCCTCACAGAAGCTGACATTTAATGCATTTAATCCCTTCTGTAAGCGGATTCTAGAGAATGTTGGAAAGAAATTCATACTGTGCATGTAGCTTTTAAACTACAGCAGAAACGAGACCACACCTGTTATCTCCATGCTTGAATGCTTAAAAATGACTATGTCTTAAGGTCTTACACACCAGCACAAATACTTCTTAGTAAACTGCTATTTCCTTTATTTTTCAAACTACATGCATTCTATAAAGTATAAATACATCCAAATTCAGTGTTTAAAAAAAATTAGAAGTTTTCACCTCAGATTTCTGAAAATAAGTATTTAAGAGCATTCACTTGCACCACTTTTTTAACTTCTAATTCAAGACTTCAATACCTAGCAGAGAGATGTTTATTTACAGGAAAAGTTTAAAGATATACTATACAGTATAAAAAGCCCTCCCTCCCTTTGGGTTTAACACACTTAAACTGCAATAACATGTGCCAACATACCTGATTTTCCACTTTACGTTTTTTTGCCACAGATAAAATTTCCTGGAAACAAGGAAAAAACGATGCTTATGTAATTTTCAACCTTAAAGGTTACTACAATTTATATTTCATGAGATCTTTTAACTAAAGAATCTGGACATACTTTACAAAGTTTTCCATACAACATCATTAATCATTCAAGTGACTCTAAACAAGGCCACACACCAGAAACATATTCCAATTACAAAGGGTAACCGAAAATTCAACTGGTGATATAGTCTCTTTGCAGCTTGCCTCCCTAAAGACTTTAAAAAAAAAAAAAAGAAATAAAGCATCTGAATTCTACAGATCTGACAACATTACTTGTTAGGTAGATCTTTGCTGGAAGAAAGTCATACGTTACACAGAGATCACTGTCGGCTGTTGGTTGATAATCTCCGATCGCAATGTATGAGAAAGTATTGCTCTAAAATACAAATGTCACACAGTAATTGCCTCACCGGCTAAAATTTGTGCTACAAAAATACAGACAAGTTTATTTATAGTTATGGCCTACCTCTTTGGACATAATTTCTGAGATGTTGTATGTCCCATCTTCTCTCCCTCTCTTCTTTTTTACACCTGTAAGATAACATTTGAGTTTATACAACACATCAAACATTAAAGAAACTAAAACCACCAGTACTGACAAAAGGCAAAGCCCAATACATTACCTGATTTCTCCTCTTTGCCATCAACTGGATTTTGACCCTAGAAAATAAACATAGGAAGAGGTTCATCACCTTATGCATCTCTATCACAGCACAGATAGAAAGACGTGATCAGCCTCAAACCATTGCCATTGAAATCTTCTTTAAATGCTTTTACTATTAAGCGGTTTTTAAAAATACAGCAAAAAAAGAAAGTTCTTATCTTTTTTTATTACTTATTCAGCATCTTGGCTGAATAAACAACCATAGCTAAACCAGAAAACCTCCTCAAGACAAATTCAAACCATTTTCTTTAGTATAAATTTGTCAGAAACATCTCCTTAAGATGACTGTCATGGTTTGCTATTTTTTAGCACTTTTAAACAGTCTTATTATGGTTAAAATAAATATGGTATACTAGATCCTTCAAGTCAAATACTGGCTAATCTAACTTATTTAGTTTACCCATCTACAATTAAATTGACATCGTAACTTGTCATACTTTTATACAGGAAGTTGCATAAAATAGCTAGTTAATCTTACCTTGGCAGATTTTAACATCATCTCTCTCTTTTTTTCTAACTTCTCTTTCCTCCTTTGTTCCTAAACAAAAACAAAACACCCCCCCACACACACATTTCTTAACTTTCAATAAGACGCACATGAGAACTATCCATTATAGAAGTGATAACAGGCAGAGATTGGTAACAGAGTTCTGTATACTCTACAGACTTTGTTTTTGCAACCTTCCTAAATGCTTCTATTCTGACATAGTTTAAAATGATAAAGCAAAACTTGGACAAGAAAGTGCAACTGTTCTGAATTGCTTGTCAGTGAATACTTTAAACACTTAAATACAGTAATTTAGAAAGACCCTGACAAAAATATTCCCTATCGCAAACTCCTTAAGATCACATCGATTGCAGTAAGTTTTCCACGTATCTAGCTCCCTTTTTAACTTCTACATATTACCACTTGTGTTCATTGCAGAACAGAAAGCAGTGCAAGTAGTCTACAATGCCTTTAAGGAATAAGTGCTTTCATGTCTTGAAGGATTTAAGATTTTCATTCCATCTACTATTTCTACTTCCTGAAAGCAAAAGGACCCTGGAAAAAGAGATAAAAGACCTTGGTATTTATGAAATGGAGCAAGACTTAGTACTGAAACATGCACTCTATCAATGCAGTAACCACGAATTTGAACTGACAGTTAAACTAGAGAAGTATTTTAGAAAGTAGGTTCCTGCAGTCTGTCAGTGTCACTTTTCTGAGAAGCTCATTGCCCTGAATCTTTTCCTAAGATTCCCCCTCTCTCTCAAGGGTAAACTCTTACAAGCTTGTCCATAAAGGTACAGTTAAAGTCAAGATAAAGCTAGATATGAACTCAGCAGCCCATGGATTAAAACAAACAAACAAAACATCAACCAAAAAAAAAAAACAACAAACACCCACACAAAATCATTTTATGGAAGCTCTTATTTGGGAACAGTATGGCCTCAGATCACTGTAATTTACAGATCTGTTTGAGGGAGGCCTACATTAGCATCCTGAAGATACAATTCTTCCTCAGCCTTCAGTAATTAACACAAATAGGCTGCAAAACTTCCTACTTGTCAATTCTTTGCATCTTTTACCCTCCCTCCAGGTTTTCTAGCTCCCTTAGTTTCTTATTGGAAATATTTTCTTTTTCTAGCACTCAGGCCAACAAAAGAATTGTAAAGATACCAGTGCCACTTTTACTCTGTGATTTTAAATTATAATTCATGTTCTTCCCAGTCTGATTTGTCTATTAATTTATAGAACAAAGTCTGACTATTATGTAAAGCACCACTACCTTCCTGGGTAGTAGTTCCAGTAGATTTTTGTTATTATTGCAATCTTAACAGCATTTTTACTTCGAACAGATGGATTAAAAAAACCCAAACAAACAAAACAAAACCACCCCAAACAGATGGCAGTCCATCTTAAGAATCCCCACTGCAGACAAGAATACACCTACCTCTAGTTGCTGCTGTTCCATTTTGGTTAGCAAGAATTTGGAATAGATGTTGCTTTTTTCAAGCAAATGTTGAAGCCTCTTGTAGCGTATTTCACTTGACTCCTTGTCCCAAGAAGTGCGAGCCTGGCCAACACAAAGAGATGTCAAGTATTTATAGATGCTTCAGAGTTAATGCTTTTAGTACAATGATGGGTTCTTCTACAGGATAACTACAATTGTCTCACACACAAGCAACCTCTTCCTTCCAGTCATTATACATCTATGATTCGTGAGTGTATGGACTCACAGGTACCTATGAAGTGCTGTAAAATGAAAGTAACTGAGGGTTGCATTCACTTGCAGATGTAAACAGAGCTCTGCAACACACTCATCCTCCAGTGCAGTAGCACAAGGCATTCAGGAGCTCAAAGGTGTCTCAAATCTGATTTATAGATTTAGAGCAAAATAAAATTTAAGTTTATTTGAAGCCTGCAAAATTTGACGCAAAAAACCCCTACTTTGCAAAACACAGCACAGTTTCCCAGTTAGCAGTTGGGATTCCTCCATATGCCGTTTGCACAAAGGTACGGTTTTTCATTATGAACAAGACATCAAGACAGCTACAAAACCATCATGCCTAATTTACAGAGGTCAAGTCAATTCCCAATGTGAAAACAGTAACTTCTGCTTGCTTTGCTTACAAATTCCACACGATTTCAAAAGTAACTGCTGTTGAATAACTCAAGGTTGTGCACTTGGAAGTCCGCAAATTACTCTTTAAAATGCAAATCAAGACATCTCCAAAACATAAAAAAAGCATTCACCATTCTGCACTCATTTATCATTGCCTATTAGATTGAGATTATCAAACAAGGTATAAATTAGCATCTCCAAGAGAAAGCCCAGAAAGTCAAGATGCAGAGCTTTACAAGATGCTTATCTATGCTATTGCCTTCAGAAGAAACACTGGGGGAAGGGCGTGCTAAGACAGAAAGGCAAGGGAATCTTCTGAAACTAAACAGAGTAACAGGCAGAGAAAAGCGGTATTAGCTGAATCATGGGACAAACTGTGTGACACAGGAAAGGAGGAGCATGTTTCTCTCCCCAAGAAACCACACCTTTATTTTCCAAAAGTAGCACTCCGTGTCATTCTTATCAGGAAACTATCACCATATTCTTTTATGAGAGGAAGATCTATCTCCACAAGTTCTCTAGGGGAAGAGATTGCCTTCTGGTGATTCTCCATACAGTTTTTATTTGCTTCTGCTCTCCCCAGTCCCGGTTTTTTCCTTCAGATGAAAAGCACCAGAGCTCAGAAAGATCCACCCTTGATGGCAATGCCAAGAGAGAATATAATTAAAACTAAACTACTTAATTCAGCAAATAGCTATTGCTCACTTAATAGAGTGAACACAGCATCCTTCCATGAATCGGTCAATCTGAAGGACTGTTCCCTTGACTAACTGCAAAAATTTCAAGGGGAAAAAAGAAAACTCAAAGATGATGAACAGCATTGAAATTTTATGATTTCTACAGTTTGTTCTTTGACTCAAACCTTCAAGCCTCAAGAAAATTGTTTTTCCCTTTTTTGACTGAAAAGGTAAGAAAATTGCCACTCTTTTTAATCACTCTACATTCTCATATATTTGCATAGTGGTATTTCGCCAATAGCACACAGAAAGAACAAGTGAGTCCTTTGTTGAAGTGCTCTACAAATCACCTGGCAGGGCAGTTGCTGAAGTGACAAGCATAAGAAACCCAGAAGATTCAAGAACATCAACTGCCCCTAAGATGCCAGTAAGCCTGGGTTTGAGTAATTTCCCTTGGTCTGACTGGCCCCAGATTGCAGAGAAAGCAAGACAGAAACAAACAGGACAATGGAGCGATATCCTTGCTAGAGGTAAGCTCTGTGAATTCTCAAGACATGACGAGAATACAAAAACCCCCAGCCCTATCACGTTATAGCATTGTTACAGAAGTGGTTGGTTGTGAAAGAAATTAAATTCTAAGACCTTCTTTCAATACTTCCTGCGCAACAAGATGATTAGATGATTTGCCCTACAAGGGTTTCCTCCTTAACCTTCAAGAGCACTGCCTCCAAATTTTTAGCTGCAAGTCTGATCAAGGAATACCCGTACAGAAGTTTGGACAAGCTCTATCACGACTTACCGTTTGCAAGAAAAAAGATATGAGACTTCTGGGAGAATAAAGTATTATTCTCTAACTACAGTATCACAAAATTCTGTAGCCTAAAAACATACCTTTATAAATCACAACTTTTCCTAGTGAAAAGAGAAAGAGTAATGAAAATTAGGTCCAGGCCTTAGAAGTTGTATTTTTCATGCCCTTGGAATAATGCTTCAATTTTTAAGACAGGAAAAAAGAAGCAAACCCTGATTTCTCAACTATTTTGAGTAATAGCACTAGTTCTTTAGAATACAATTCCCAGAAGAGCATTTAAGAGAAAAGTTCTTTCAAGCTTACATTTCCTTATGTCTGAAATACAATACCTTATATAGTATTCTGATACCTTGATAATTTGTATCAGCACAGGTCTGGAAGCATCATGTTTTCATGCTCTCTCCAAAACAGATTGGTTAGTATCAACCAATGCTTAACACCAACATATGAAAACATTCACATCAAGAGTGAAATGAAAGGTAGTAATTATTATGTCATTTGTGTTAGAGAAGGATCATTTCCTTCAAGTGGCCTGTATTTCCTGCAACAGCAAACACAAACCAAACAACAGCTCTCAGGATGATTACACGTACATTTCTGCTGGCAGCAATGCCAGCTCAAGCAGCTTCTGCTCCCCTCAACATAGAGGTGCCTGCACCACTGCATGCAGGGAAGAGCAGACCAGGAGAGCGACTGGCACAAACCTGATCCTTTTTGGCTAGGCTTTTTAAGGTACTTCCTTGATGCAGGTGCTGCCTAAACTATACCTGCTACCAAAAGAAACGCATAACCAGACTTATTTCTGGAAAGGATAAATGGCATTTATAGAAGTGTCCTGCAGAGCTCCAATCAGGTCCTTTGTTTGGTGAGATTTTTTAGTAAAATAAAGCACAAAAAGAGGAAAAGAAGCATTATATACACATACAGAAAAAGCAAACAAAAAATTCTTGCCTTCAATATTTCAGACAGAAATTCAGAAGAACGTGAACTTACTACCTTACTGAAATCAACTCATTTTAAAGGCATGATATCTTCAATTTTTAGGCTCGGAACAACAAAAGTAAAGAGATAGTAAAGAGGTAATCTTCTCATTGCAAACTTAAATTCGTATAAAATGATAAAATGCAGCAGGCTGCTTACTGACTGCAACAGTCCACGGTTAGCCTTCAAAAAAAAAAAAAAAAGGCCTCC
>NW_009621217.1:537-775 GCF_000690535.1 Cariama cristata | reverse complement strand
TCCAATACCTGCAGGGGGCCTATATGAGAAACGGGGAGAGACTTTTTAGCAGGGTCTCCTGTGACAGGACAAGGGGTAATGGATTTAAACTAAAAGACTGTAGATTCAGATTAGACCTAAGGAAGAAATTTTTTTACAATTAGGGTGGTGAAACACTGGAACAGGTTGCCCAGAGAGGTGGTGGAAGCCCCATCCCTGGAAGCATTCCAGGTCAGACTAGATGGGGCTTTGGGTAACC
>NW_009621217.1:0-487 GCF_000690535.1 Cariama cristata | reverse complement strand
TTGGACTAGATAACCTCTAAATGTAGCTTCCAGCCCAAACGGTTCTATGATTTTATCTAAATTTGTTAATTTGTCAAGCAAGTCAGGACAGCAGAAGGCAGGACAGTGGAGCAAGTAAGGTGGTGTGGCAGGAGAGTATGGGGCAAGTGGATGGTGCAGTCTCAAAGGCATTTTCCAGTGCTTTTGATCCCGTAGTATCCTACACCAAACCCCATGCTATCTTCACTTCCCCAAACAGGCACCGTAAGAAACGGAGCACAGTGGCTGTTAGACTCTTTTTGTTCCATCCTGCCACCCGTGGTAAGGACCCTCGTCCTCGGGAGGGTGGCGAGAGGAGATGTCGTCGTTCTCAGCCCCTTCTGCTCCCCCGCGGAGCTGCGCTCTCTGCGTTCAGGCCTCTGCTCCTCCCGTCATCCTGCCTTTGAGCCGAGGCGCCGCTTTGCCCTGAAGGAGACCGGGCGGCCCTACTGCCGGTGCCGCTCCCCGG
>NW_009621216.1:0-3103 GCF_000690535.1 Cariama cristata | reverse complement strand
AATATATATATTTATATACACATACATACAACATTATAAGCTGTGTATAGTCACTCTTGTGAGTTGAGAGACCAAGGTTAACTTCCTTACTCCAAGTGAGGTTGGGAAGGGCTAGGACTCTGTCCCTGAGCAAGCACCATGCCCCTGAACCACATGATGAGCAACAGCAGCATCTCTGCTTCAAGACCCCCGTTAGGCAAGTCCAAGATTTCCAAATTTCCTCTGTTAGCTAAAAGTGCCTGCAATAGAAATGCAGTAGAGCCTTCCAGATTCCATAAACCTTTTCCCCCCTAGAAAGTAAAGAGGGGAAAACTATTAAATCTGTTTTGCATCCAAGTTCAGCCTTCTTAAGCCAAATTTGGAGTTTCCAGCATGTTTGGAAGAGAGTGACAACTATTTAATAGTCCCAAGTATGACCCATGAATAAGGTTGGTCATTTTAACATTTCACATGTTTATTAGACACAAAGTTGGAGTGTCTTTTGTTTTTAAGTTATTACTCTGTAACTGATGTCTAAAAATAATATCCTTGGTTTCAGAGACTGGCCCCGTAAATTTTATTTATATAAAGCTTGATTTTACCAATTACTAAGGAGTCAAGGCTAGGCATAAGTCACATACTTAATTTTCAACATACAGCTAGTATTAGTGATTTAAATTACATTACTGACAAATAGATGTTTATGTGCTCTTCTATCTCAGCATAAAGAAGATACAGCAACCCTTAGAGCTAAAAACACCCAAGTAATCCCATGGAATTAAAGCATGTGAATAAGTGTTGCTGGACTGAGACCTTTAATTTGCAAACAATATTGGAATTGTTTTCTTTCAAGTATGCTACCAAATTATTTCATTTTTATTTTGTTGTAGAGATTCACCAGTAATTAATCCTGAAAGATTTCCAGAAACCCAATTACGACAAAAAAAAAAAGAGATCCAGCTGAAGTCTGCCAAAATTTCAGACTGTGAACTTAATAGATGAATGGACAAACATACTTAAATTATGAGACAAGCTGTTATTTTCTGCAAGAATATTTGCAATACTCTGCTGATTCACATTAATATCTTATGATGTCCTTAAATAAAACTGGAGTCAGCTGTTCATCATAGCCTTGTTCTCCAACTAGCTAGTCTTTCTTGGCTTCTTAGGAGAGAGAGTGATTCACAGGTTTTTTTTCTATAGGTAAAAGATAAAAAATAAGGATGAAATTTGCCATGTTTGAATATCTATTGTTTTACTGATGGGGAAGATCTGCCACAGGGAAAGACAGATAGTCTGGAACAAAGCCAATGCATTTAAGTGTTTCATTCTACAGGATTTTTTCTTAGACTCCTATTTAGATATCCTTAACTGTTTCTGCTTTAGTTTGTAGGCGAAGCCCAGTGTCTGATTACTAAAGTGACTCTGAATTCATGAAATTTCAAAGATACTACTGGCAATGACTTTCCATTTACTTTCCAGAATAATTCCTTACATACAATCTTAACCTATGTTTACCTTATTTTAAATAATTTAAGAAATCTACACTCCATCACCTTTCTCAAATATTTCAGGATCCCATCAGAGGATTCCAAATCTATATTTGAATATACGGCGTATATATTAAAGTCACTCGAAAAGTCAAGTTTGTTGATGATTCATCACAGCTCAAATGACCAGCTTCGGACAAACAAGTAAAGCATGTCTTTTTGGCAAATCATTTCACTGACTAGAGGATATACCTGAGAAGAATTTTCTCACTAAACTTTTGTCTGGAAGAGAGCAATAACCAGCTTGGCACTGTCTACTGACGACAATTTAATTTAAAATTTTCTTTTTAAATTAATATCATGGGTAGATCTAAGTGTCATGACAATACTGGTTACAGTGATAGCTAGAACAAGTCCATAGCATCTAAACTTCCAACAACAACAAACAACAACAACAAAAAAACCCAAACCAACCAAACAAACAAACAAAAACAACCCCAAACCAACAAAAGATTATGACTTATACCTTTCTGTGGCCTACAAAAAAGGGTAATTATGCTATGGCATTTCACACATCACTACAGAGATCAAGGAAAGGAAAAGTGTCTTCCTTTGCTTGGATTTATACTTGTAGGGCTATATATATTCATATATGGGTATAGGTTGCTAGGATTTTCTTCTTGTCAGTTATGAACTATTGGCTCTGCCAGAACAAGCCACAAAACTTTAACAATGAATGATATGATCCAGTACAGAAAATTCCATTTTCTCATTCTCTTCGGAAAAATTATTATACATACCTTTTTCTTCACTTAAATAGTTCTTTCTGTTATTGAAAGCTGACACTCTACTCAAACTGATACAATACATAAAAGGAGACATAATCCTCATCTGGAGAGTTTCTCAGTGTAACAACACAGAAAGCTATTAAAACTTCAGAAGAGTTCTGATTTTTTTTTTACTCAAACTGATACAATACATAAAAGGAGACATAATCCTCATCTGGAGAGTTTCTCAGTGTAACAACAGAAAGCTATTAAAACTTCAGAAAAGTTCTGATTTTTTTTTTCCCATTTATATACACATACACATATATATGCACACACACCAGATACACACACGCACACATAGATGGAACTCATGAACTAATTTTATTTAAGTATTTGGTGTATACTATGCCAGGGTGCATTATGGGAGAGAAAGACACGAGGTTAAGATGAAACTGAGTGGGGTGAAATGTCACAAATGTCAAAAATATAAGAACATTCTTTTAGTAGAGATTACGAGCGCTTTACTGTAAAGAAACTGAATTTGTGTTCTGAGCTCTACCTGATGTATACTTGCCTCCTGTGGTTCTCATAAATGTAGACATAAAATTAAATAAAGGAGGATGATTTGCTGGCTTCTAGAAAGCACCACAAAAAAGAGTTGTATTTTGTTTTGGGTAGATTTATCCTATACTATATTGAGCAGGATGCTATTTATTACTGTTATGTAATGAACAGAACTTCAGAAATTAGTTGGCACTGGGCACGATGGTTTAGATTAAAAAAAAATTACCTGTTCTGCTAGGATGTGACCATGTATTACTTTTAATGGGCCTCACAAACTGTCACCGTTTAAGGCTGGGCCGG
>NW_009621215.1:7410-8790 GCF_000690535.1 Cariama cristata | reverse complement strand
GGAGTGATAGAGCAGCTTTGGTGGGCACCCACACATCATCCCACCACAACAGCTAGGCTTGCTCTTTATAGTCATATTTATATCTTTGGTAAGTGGAGATGTCTTTCTTTACTTTCTTTATTGAACAAAATTGTACACTAAATCTTTCTCCAGCATTCTTTCTGTCACTTCCAAGCCTAAAGATTTTTTTTTACTATATGGAAAAGAAGTCTACATAAATGTACTTCTTGATTTGTTTCAGAGAAATCACTGGTGCAGGCCACACAGGACTTTGTCACAGAGACATCACAGTTTTGAAACTGTCTGTATGCTGTATGGCTTGTCTTTTTCACCTTGGCTGATGCCATGTCTCCCACCTCAAAAAGACACGGGGAACTTTCTCCAAGAAAGATAAAAGGCCCATCCTTGCTAGCCTTTTTACTATGTCCTTTGCGTGTTAGTCAGGAGGCACTTAGTGCTTCTTCTTGATAGCTGCCCTTGAGGACTTTTCCTGACCTCTGTTCCAGTGAACCCAACTTTTACTTGGGTATCACAGAATGGTTATTTAAAATCTGTGGAGTTCATGTCCTTTACACTTAATTTCTGCAGGGAGTCGTTCTAAACATATTCATCACTGTGATTCATTTGACGTTGCTGCTTGGTATCCATTTCTCTCCTCAATTTATCCGTTGCAGCATAGTTGAAGCACTCAGGAAATAGCAGGAAAGACATTTGGCTTATGTGACAGACTTCACGTCCTGTATCTATGCTACCTGTGATGTGGGCGTAAATGAGATTTGAGGATTTTCCAGAGCAGTGGATTAAGCCTACCCCACCAGTGAGGTCTGTCCAGTGCCCAGGAAGACAGGCAGGCAGGGAGGCAGCTGGTGCTGGAACCATCTCAGCTGGTTTCAGGGTCAGGCTGAGAGACAGGCAGGCAGGGAGGCAGCTGGTGCTGGAGCCATCTCAGCTGGTTTCAGGGTCAGGCTGGGAGGGAGGAGACAGAATGAATGTTTAACCTATGAGCAGAGATTATATAATCACATTTTTAAATTTAATGACATGGTGGTGATAACCAAAATACCATGCTATTTAGGGTTATTAACTTTTAAATGACTTACTACTTGCAATAAATTATGAGAAAGTTTGACCTCCCACTCCTACCTTAATTTGATTTGATTTTTCTTCGCCTTTAAAGAAATTACCACTTGAAAAGGTTCTGTCAGGAGAGTGGAATGCATGTCAGTTTAGCAGAAACTGAAAGAAATAAAAACCATGTCTATCTGCATGTTGTAGGAGTTTGGCACTGAACACAATAGTATCACTCCTGAGTGGTTAGTCACAAGGGTATCCAGCTGTAAAAAGAAGTTCAGATTTGGCTTTAAGTCAGGACCTACTGTT
>NW_009621215.1:0-7379 GCF_000690535.1 Cariama cristata | reverse complement strand
AGCAGGACTGGAAATGTACAAAGCATAAAATGTTTTTCATGGTGCCAGAAAGGGTTTAATTTACAGAGAACTCAGCACTATGAGTATAGGACCCCCCCTCTAGTTTCGAGGGGAGATGGAGTTGTGCAGACTAACAGTCTCGATGTTTGCAAAAGGTAAAAAAAAAGTAATAGACTTCAACAACCAATGGGAATACTCATATTTTTTATTTTGCATTATTCATGTAGCATGAAATGAGAATATGCTCAAATAAAGCATATTGGAAGCAATATTCTCACCATGAATGAGGTTGTTACTGTGAAGTATGAAAAATTTTCCCTGAAGCAGGGAAAAAACCCACATCTTTTTCATGCTTTTCTCATGTCTTTCTCCTTTTTATTATGCAACTTCCTAAGAATGCATAATAGTTTGCTATCAGCTTTATTTCTCTTTGTTTTCAAAGCTAATACTAAACTTCTCGTAAAAAGCTTACTGCTTTGTTTCCTAGACTACTTTATTGGAGAGGTACAAGAGAAATCCCTACGCATGTATTTCCAAGAGACAGTGGAAGCTTTATTATTCTTGTTGTTACTGCTGTTTTTAAATGGAGAGATATATTTCTAAAACTAAAAATAAATTGGCTCTTGGTCTTTTGGAGACTGTTTTGATTAAGGCAGAAAACTATTAAATAAGTGTGCGTGAACAGCTCATGTGTTCAGATATAAATCTTTACATTCCAGTGACATGTATCATCTTTCTCTCTCCTCAGTTCTATCTTCAGTCAAAACTTTTCTCTCAAGGCTTCCAGGCATACACTCCTAGCTGGCTAGCTCATTCCCACTTTATAACTTGGTAACTCTACTTCTTGGTGACTGCCACTTCTCCTCCTTTTGCAGAGCAGTTTGTTGCTAGCTCTATCCCCTCTAATGCTCATCACTGCTACTCTTGCCTGAAATCAGTCGTAGGATATGTAGTCCCCTGGTGCTCTTTCTTATACTTTCTAAATTTACTGTCAGATTTGGCAGTGGTCGTTCAAAAAACTTTGTTTTGTTCTTGATTTCTGCTTTTAGTGGCCATATTTATAGATAAATTATGTAAAACCTTTCTCCCTTTTTTGTGGAGGCTTGCTTTACTTTGACCTTTCTTGTGAGAAAGAACTGACTACACATGTACAGGTCATTTGAATGTATTCATGTGGGAGCTTATTCTGCAAATGTTCTTTGTCTGATGGCCATCTATCTGTCTGACCTTTAAAGAGGAACAAATTCTTCAGGAACTTATGGTTTCAGAAGGACATTATAAAGTAAGGATAGCTGATGAATGCAAAGAACATGAAAACAGAGATTTGACTCAAAACTGGCTGTATTTTAGACTTACAGACCATTTTTTGGTATTTCTGCGCTAGTCTGTTTCTTTGTGCTTTGTCTTTTTCTAACACCTAGCTTAGGAAAAGAAAAAAGAGATGCCAACATAGCTTACATGCTATCACAACACAGAAAACATGTATTAAATGTGGTTGTAAGTTTCCATGGCCCAGTGCAAATTTACTCATTGTTCTGATCATGTACTCCAATGTCTGCTCTCGATATCTGAGTGTACTTGCGAGTCACTTAAATTTTCCACTTCTGAGCCACGAATTTCTCACAGTTTGTAACTGTCATGTGCTCGACTGGAGCAAGAGAAGTACTCAGGTGAGACAGGAATTCAGTGGGGCAGCAGGTAGGATAGCTGAGATTTTGAGCAGTGTTGGGAAGTACCATACAGCCTCTGAGGCTCTGGTAGCTAGACATGAGCCATGTCACAGTCCTCAAAACTTTCTAGGATGACTTGATGCTCAGTGCAGACTTGCTGTCAGAGCCCTTACCTGGTCTTTCAGGCAGGTTTGGCAGCACAGTGAGCTCTGTGATCTTACAACTGTATTACTTCCAGCATCAATCACTCCTATTTTAAAGTTAGAGCAGGCATCTGATAAGTAATGACAGCTTCTCAGCTGCCTTAGGCTGAAAATGGGAGAGTAACAGAGAAATATCAGGAGTAGGTAGATGCCTTTATTTTTATTTGGGCCCTGTAGCTATAGGATCCAACCCTGAAAATGCATACCCCCCCAACTGAGTGTCCTTCTTATCCAAGGCTGGGAAATTTAAGTGCCAGTGCCATAGACTGTGAGGCAGACCCAGAGGAAGTCCACTACTCTGCAAGAAAACCCTGGAGAAAAATAGTGTCCCAAGGACTTTCTGTGACAGCTCTGCTTCCAAAGACTGGAACAACTGGTCTCCATGTCTACAGCCCATAGCATAATGAAGTCTGTGCTGTCTGTTTCTGTGTGTAGCACTGTCTGGCCCAGAACTGCTCAGAAAATCTGAGATAAGATAGGAATAGTTCATACCAGACATTCAGTGATAACTTTCCTTGCACTGACTTCCTCTGCAACTCAGACCAGTAACTTAGGAATCAAAGCTATAACTAGAACATAGCCTTAAGATGTCAATTTAAAATAAAGACAACTGGTTTGATATGTTCATCTCTTTTAAAAAAATAATGTTATCCCAAACCGCTGCTTAGCACTAATATTTCCTCTATTCCCCTATTAGCACATTCCAAAAATTGCTACGGTGCAACCTGTCCTGTCCTCTTACTGGAGAGTAAGGAGATGCACTGATACACCTCACAGGAGATGTTTTGGTGTCCTTTAGCTAATAAGAAGAGCTAACCTAAGAATAGCAATCGTAGAAGAAAATGATGTGAAGAAGAAAAAAGATGTGAATTTACACTAATTGGAATTATGTTGGACTATCTTAAAAACATTAAAATGCAAATTTGAGATTTCCTTTCTCTGTTTATCTAATGATAATGCGTTACATTTATCTTGGCATACTCAGAATCTGGTCATTTCAGAACAGGTAGAAACCACCTCTTTTTCCCATCTGATGACATCACATTGAACTTGTTTGTACACAACATCTGTGAAAAAATATGAATTTTCTAGGAGTCTTTTGATAAAAACAACTGAAGGATCAAGGGCAGAAGGGACTTATCTATGAAGATACCTAAATAATGTTATTAATAATAATGCGGAAGCACAATGAGACTGAATGGTAGAAAGAGGGACTAGGTAAACATAATGGAGGAAAATAAAGAATCAGAAAATATTATATAGGTTATATATAAGGATTTTCCGTATGAGGAAAATCTTCCTGCCTAATACTAGTAAGTCTATGTGTTTGCCTCCAAAGAGATTTACTAAAAGTGTTGCAGAAAAATTAAAGGAAAAGAATGAAAATATTTGAGATGTATGATAGGGACATGCCAAGGTGACATGGGCTCAGCCAAACACATGGGGTCTTTTCTGTTTCTATCATTCATAGTCCAGATTGACAGACATGGACTTCTGCTTAACTATTTCTTTCTCAGCATGACAATAATTTTTACTTCTTTCCGGCTTTTCTTTTCTTGCAGGTTACTTTTCTCTCCAGATATTACCTCTACTGATATATCTCTTAGGCTTCTCCTTCCCTCACATCTATATTCCTTCTGTTGACAAAGGTATTATTGCAGTTTTTACACTAGCTTTATCATTATTACTCACTGGAAGCTTTTGTGACTTAACAAACTATATATGAGTCCATGCTTTTTGAAGCACTTTTCACTAGAAAGCTGTGATGTCCTAAACAAACAAGTATACTCATGATAT
The DNA here is from genome assembly GCF_000690535.1 of Cariama cristata. Classification (NCBI taxonomy): domain Eukaryota; kingdom Metazoa; phylum Chordata; class Aves; order Cariamiformes; family Cariamidae; genus Cariama; species Cariama cristata. The sequence goes on along the minus strand of NW_009621215.1, from coordinate 3,709 downwards.
GGAGATGTGCATGGCGCATTTTAGAACAGTTTTGCTCTCTTCTAATGCCTTTCTCCAGTTTCATCTCTTTAGGCAGCGGAACTACATTTTTCTCCTTTCTACGCCTGTTTTCATTATCCTATTCCTCCTTTTGCTCTCCCCACTTCTTTCTTCCAGTTAGTTTTTGCCTTCTGCTATACCACTAAACAAAGCTCAGTGCATTGCACCATTTAGCCAGAAACCAGTTTCAGATGACAGTGATAATTAAAGTCAAACACTGTACTTCCTGCTGTTGCCAGGGAGAATATATGATAACATCCATACCCAAGGAACATCTTCTTTTCACTGCAGCCCACACAATGAGCTGTCACGGGACGAAGGTCAGAAGGAAGGCTAGAAGATGTCCTTGAGCTTCTTCACCTGGCAGGTGCTGCTATCTTCTTGTGAAAAGCTGCTTCTTAACTCCTTATCTGTTTGAGCACTAGCTATAATGATTTCTTTGCAACTGGCTTTCTGACCCTCTCCTTTGTTTGGTTGTTTTTCTCTCTGCTTAAATCACATAAATTGATTCCACCAGTGAAACGTATCAGCTTTACCTGCTTCTCAGTTCCTTGCCCTCGATTCCTATTGCAAATGATATCTATCTGATTTACAGTGTTTGCCACTTCCCTGTTATTCCCTCCTTTTCATCTCACCTGAAAAATTTCTGAGAGTGAATTGCTGATAACATCGCTTTAGCATGTTCTGAAGATTATGCACATCACAGATTTCCAGTGAAACCCTCAAAAACTCAAAGCAGATTTAAAATCTCCCTCAAAATACTCGACTCTCTACTTGGCAAAAAAGGAGGTATACAACTGACATACGTGCATGTATTTGCAGGAATATAAAACATTTATTAATTTCAACATATATTAAAACATTAGGAAGGAGAAAAAATAAATATAAGAAAAATCTTATTGGCTTTGGTAAGTGAAATAGACTTTTGTTTTTCTTCACTATGACTAAAGATATTTTTAAACTGATGATGTTATTCTGACTGGTAGAATGTCAGGATTCAGGTTGTCTTCTGACTTAGTCTTAACCTATTTCAAACCTGAAAGCTTCAAAGACTCCAAGAAAAAACAAGTATTCTGTACTGTTGCTAAAGAAAAACTCACTGAATCCTTTCAAAGCTCAGAACACACAATGTTTCTCAATTCTTTCTATTACTTGTCCTTTAACATACATTTCTGAAAATAATAGATGAGATGTTATTATTGGACCACAGCTTTGTAGTTAGAGCTTTTTGTTTCCTGTAATAAGAGAAAAAGACCATTGTTTTGTATAAAGAGACACTATTTCAAAAAGGCTAAAATGTGATGTTGGGAAAGAATTCCTCATCAGAAGCTTTTATTAAGTTTTCATGACCTTACTTCTCATAAAGAAAATACAAACTTATCTTTTGCTTTGATGTTAGAACATGAGGAATCAATGACATTGCTGGGGATATAGTGTTAAATAGAAGGTAATACTTGACTTCTTCAGGTGGTTTGAGGAGTAAGCCTCAGCAGAATAGTGCAACAGGTACCAAAGTCCTACAGAACGATAATCCTCCTACATTTGATTGAAATTTTTATCAAAACCAGAAGTGTCTCTATGGCTGCAAAGGTGGGGTTGGATTAGGTCTCACTGGAAGATGAATCCACACAAATGGTTTTATATTCCCTCTCTTAATGCCCCATCTTAATGCTTTTCTGAAACACATTGGGTTGATGAACTCTACAAATTAGAAAAATCTTCTTACATGAGCTTCTATTAATTTGGATTAACCTGTTCTTATTGCAATAATCTGAAAGAAATGACAGATTGATAGGAATATAAAATGCTTTTTTAACAAACTGTTGCAACTTAGTACAATCTAGACCTTCAGTCTACTAACATATAAATCCCTTTTATACTGTCAGAACAATTACAGTGGATTTGTGACTGATAACTGACTGCTGTGGATTAATATCTTAGTTTGCAATGTGGTCAGACTCAGTTTTTATGGTTGAGAAGTCCATTATATGTAACCACACCAATTCCTCTTGTCTGTGCTTTTTTAACTTTCAAGTTACAGAAGAGGTTGACATCTTTTGAGTACCAAAATGTCAATGCATGTATGCGACCTCTTATGTTGCCAAAAAATCATGCTTTGTCTGAGTTTCTTGTTTACTGAGATTTAGTTAATCCAGCTAGCTAATTTGCCTTTAGCCCATTTGCGTTAACCAGTGAAGTAGTGCCATCTAAATTGGGAAAGGTAAGTTCCATGGGTTTTTTTTTCTGACTGGAAATTCGAAGTGATTCCTGTTTGAAATAAAAGGATATCCTCCCTAACACATCTTCAGATATCTCAAGTCACATCTCATGGTGTTATTTGGAATGTATAGAGATTCAAATATAGTGATTAATCTGATAAATGTATTACTATTAATTGAGTGGTCCTGATTGCTATTGCTTCTAAGTCAGGCCTAACACACACTGGGACCGCATCCATACAGGTTGCTCTGGAAAACTGTAACAAAACAATATCAGAACTATTCTGTGAACAGCAAAGTGGTTATATACCTAAATTTAACATACATCTTTCCATGGTTGCAATAAATAGTGGAAGAAGAAAGAACAAACACTTCTTATGGCTGATACAGCTGCCTGGTTCTTCCTATTCAGGAAGAAATGCATAATCAAACTTTTAAATTCCTTTTGCAGTCAGACTAAAAAGGAAGCCACAAAGACCAGAGACATAAAATCTTGTCCTTTAGAAGTGAACCTCAGATATGCTCCTCTGAAGAGGAGTGGCATAAAATTTCTTCAGAAAGTGCTCAGAAGAACTCTAGAAGCTCTAGTTGGAGCTTGTCTTTCGAAACAACTAGGTTTCATGATCTGTGTTTTGTAGTAACAACTTGTTTACGAAAATAATTCTAGATGGTTGACTGATGAGTCAGTTTGAAGGGTGATTGAGATAGGCACAGCTGAATTACTGTAAGTCTGATCTCATGAAATGAAAACAGCACACTCAGCTGAGGGCAATGTAGCTCCTGTCCAAAATGAGATTGCTAGGATTCTGGGTGTACTTCACGAACAAAACAAAACAACAAGCCAACAAACAAACAGCAATATGGGATTGCTCCCAATTTATTTGTATCCAATCTAAATTAAGTGGAACATGCAAAGAGGAAAAATATTTTTGGGATGTTCTGTGGGATGTGTAGCATTAACAGCAGGAAAATGTACTATCAGAATTCAGAAATTTGTTTGTGGGTGAGGATTATGCTTAAATAAAAGAGATGTAAGGTTTCCAAGATTTTTTTTTGGGGGGTCTTCTTTCTCATCTAGAAACATGGCATTTTTTGAGAGCAATGGCCATTTTCTGAAGAAACTATCAACGGACTTGCAGTGGTGATTTGTCTTAACATTAGAGCAGCCCACAAGACAGTCTGCCACTATACAGTGTCTCTTTCACAGTGTCTTCCCAGTGGACTTAGTCTTTCATTAAAAAATAGAACTTGTGTTAAATTCACCAATTAAATATGTAATTAACTGTGGTGGGTTGACTCTGGCTGAACACCAGGTGCCCACAAAAGCTGCTGTGTTACTTCTCCTCCTCAGCTGGACAGGGGAGAGAAAATATAATAAAAGGCTCCTCGGTCAAGATAAGGACAGGGAAAGATCACTCACAATTACCTTCATGGGCAAAACAGATTTGACT
>NW_009621214.1:7129-9619 GCF_000690535.1 Cariama cristata | reverse complement strand
CTGCTGACCGATGCCCAGCCAGTCCCCGACCAGCGATTGGCCCCTCCTGGCCACCTCCCCCCAGTTTATATACTGGGCATGATGTCCTATGGTCTGGAATATCCCTTTGGCTAGTTCGGGTCAGCTCTCCTGGCTGTGTTCCCTCCCAGCCTCTTGTACATCTGCTTGCTGGCAGAGCATGGGAAACTGAAAAATCCTTGGCTTAGGATAAGCATTATTTAGCAACAACTAAAACATCAGTGCGTTATCAATATTACTCTCATATTAAACCCAAAACACAGCACTGTACCAGCTACTAAGCAGAAAATTAACTCTATCCCAGCCAAAACCAGGACACATTCATGGTCCCATTTACATCAGTGAAACAGTACTTACAGGTTTAAGATTTCTTTTTTTTTTGTAGCTGTGAGGTCTGTGTTCATAGTTCAAACGTGATCAAGTTTAACCTATGTTTCTTCTGTCATTATACAGCTTTTAACCAAGACAAACTTGTTATTTCAGTGAACACAAATACGTATTTATTTGTGCAGCCAGGAAAAGATGATATTCAGGCTTTTTTGTCATGTAAGCGTAAATGGTGAGTTGTCAAATAACTGAGACTTCTATTTGTAGATAAAATATTGATGTGTTGTTCAGATCATGTGTATTGATAAAATGAATATGTGCCCCTTTGATATTGCTTTTATTGGATGATATTTATAAAAACTAAGTTTTTTGCATTTTTTCTTGTTATTTTGTGAGAAGGTATTAAATAAGCTAGGTACTGGAGGAAATAAAGCAAATTAAAAGCAGCAGTGTGTTTGTCAGTGTTGATCAAGTCTCTGAAAAATAAACCAAATGAAAATTGATTAAGAGATGAATAATTTCAAACAGGATTTTTTCCTCCTAATAGAAAACCAGCTTTTGGTTTTGTCCTCACTATAACTCTATTTTAATGAAAGTATGTAAATTCTATTTAAATATTATCAAGTTTTTCTGTATGTTCAATCTTTAGAACTAATAGAGTAAGGAGAGACAGCCTTATGCAAATAGGACTACCAATCAAAGTTTTCTACTAGACTGTACATATAAACATCTCAGGGTTCAGGTATGTTTTCAACCTGATATGGATGATTAACACTATATAGTTATCACCTATCAGTGTAACTTGAACAGTAGTTGCGTTTACATGATAGAAAATGATGATAACGTATCTATGCATTGATGGGCAGAAGGGAACCCTCAGGGCGGTGTGCTCAGTGCTGCACACGGTGATAAGAGTGTTTAAGTTGGAAACTTATAAACCTCTTGACTTGTGACTGATGTGCTGTCAGAGCTGCAGCAAGGCCTTCGGGAGACTCTCTAAGTTGTTCCCTCCTCCTTTCTCAGGCTCCTTCCCGTTGCTGCTGTGGATGACAGCTGATCATCCTGAGCAGCAGCAGTGGTTGGTAGGGTTTGGGCAGAGTTGGTATCTCTGCAGACAGCCTGTGGAGCAGCTTTGGTTAGAAGAACATGAATCCATGACTCTCTGGATCTCCAAAGTCCCGGTCCTCATATATGAGGGAACAACTTTCCTCTACTTTGCTAGAGAATGATGAGTCACTGTCCATGGGTATCATCTGACTAACTCCTTCCTATCGTGACTCTCCCTAAAGAATGAACATGTGTTTTGAAGGCTTAAGGTTTTTGCATTATGCCCATCAAGGGGATGCACCTTTGGAAGACCTGGTCTGGTAGATCTTCAAAGTGTTGGTCGTCGATTTCTCTTTCTGCTGGAGTCAAAGGGCTCCTTCTGTTTATGGTAAGGATGGCATTGCATGGAGTTACGAGACAGAGACTTCTCCTGCCTGTCCGGGGCAGAAACTTGCTGTCTGTGGGATGGGCTGTTAATGCACAAAAGCAAGTGTGCTTGGTTGTTTAACCTATTCTTTGCTGCATGCTGAAAACCTCAGAAGAATTGGATGCAGCCAGGCCTATGGTAAGCTCAGCACCCTGAAATCCTGTGGGTCCCTAACAGCCTGCTACAGTCGTGGCCTTATGATTCTTTGTAATAAGTTTAAGATTCAGGAAAACAGTTGCTATGTAAGTAACCAGCATGTTCAGCTGCTTAAGATCTCAATTTTGGCTCTTTTATAGGAGATTTGAAAGAAATGGGGCAGAGAAAGGTGAAAACATATAACAAACTATCAGATGAAAATGAGTGTTACAACTTTTTTGGCTTTAAGCCAAAATAAGCCTCTTGCTCAAAACAAAGTTTCATGTTAGTGTTTGAGCCTTCTAATTTGAACACTTATTTGGTCTTTTAATAATGCAGGGGACAAAAAAATACCCCTTCATGACTCTGGTTGCTCAATTTGGCTGGGCTTTCCCATTACCTTCTTTCCCAGACTATTTATAGAACAGCAATTAAGATTAATGTATAGCTGCTCACATTTAGTACCTGGCTCTGCTGGGTTTTGAGCCACTCCCAACAAGAGCTGTATGACTGATATATTTAGTGTCCATGAGAAA
>NW_009621214.1:0-7100 GCF_000690535.1 Cariama cristata | reverse complement strand
CATGTAGATATGTGTATACCTTGAAAACAAATAAGTCTGGTGTGTTTTTTTTTTTTTGTATCGTCAACTGTTTTTTCTGTTGTGAAATGAAATTGTGGGGCTGAAGTTAAAGAGAACACACTGCCCAGTCAATATATGGAAATATATTTTCAGTATTTCTCAGCCTGATCTTGCCATTGAATGGGAAATTTATCAAATAAACAGAAGGGAACTCATTACATACATCCATTCCTACCAGTCCTTTTGGGGGGAGATATATGTTATCTGTATAATTCAAGTGTCTTATGGCTGTTATGAAGTGGTGAAATATAATGATTGGTTTGTGGTGTTCTTTACCACTTAACAGCTTTTACGGGTTGTGTATACAGGTTTGGACGTGACTGGTATCAGTAGAAACTGTATGCATACAGCAGCCATGGTCTGAAGGCGGTATATGCCATTTTGAGGAACGAACTCTAGTAATGAGTTTATGGATACAAAGTCCTCCTTTTGGTGTTGTAAATCCCTGGGATGCTCCTGTGCTGCACTTTGTATAGTGATGGCTGACAGATCTGAGCTATAGGCACAATCTCTGCTTGTAGGATGCTGCTTGCCGGCCTTGCATCAGAGGAGATGGATGGATGGTGCTTATGAAAGCAACCAAGCAAAATAATTTGCACTCAAGCAGTGTTCAATCCTGTTTTGCAAGCAATTAAATAAGAATAAATATGGGGATGAGGGTACAGTTTTGTCAGATCTCATCACATCTGGGAGATCTGTAGGCACCAGCATGCTAAGATGAGCTTCTTGTCCTGGTGAGAAAGAGCAGAATGGTGCCAAAGGGAAGGGTCCCATGGCTTAGATTATTATCTGAGTTAGACTCAAGTCTAACTGCTTGTGACTGCTCAGAAATTGCAAAACCTCATTGCTAAAAGGATACTATGACAGGGAGTGCATGGTAACACAAGGAGCCTGCCTTTCCAATTGTAGTGTCCCTTGTATTAGAACGTATTCTGGTAAAGTAAGGACTGCCTGTGTTCCTGATAAAGCTAACTACCAGAAATACTCCAAATGCAAAAAATACAGCTTACTTTACAACAGGCTTCTATGTATCCTGACACCAAGCTGGCTGAAAACATCTAATTATTTTAGTTCTCCTACGTATATGCACATCTAGAATCCTGTGGCTTAAATATTTAACACATCCATTCTTTTCCAGACATCCTTTTTTTTATCACGTGGAATAAACCTCCTGTCTTCCATTGAGTCAGGGCTCTAGAACAATATTCCTTTTAATTGCACAAGACTCTTTCCTTCCCACAACAACTAGTTTAGGAATGCTATAAGAAGAAAAATAGAGTGTGATCCTGTAATTTAAATAGTGCACTACAATGGTATGTGCACTGAATTAAAAGGGGCTAAAAGAATGGTGTATGAGCACAATGGTCCCAGCTTTTGAAATATTAGCTTTAAGATGTTTTATTGTAGGGTTTATTCTTTATGTAACACTCATATATTTGAAACTAAAATGGTTACCAATTGCTGATACCACATTGTGACCTGAAAATAAAAAGGCTTATATGGTACCTCGAGTAAGACAGTAAACTGCAACTTCTGTTAATTAGCACAAGCAACAGCTCTAGAACTCTTTGTCCCATGCTCTTCTCTGTTACACCAACTCACTCATCCAACTGACAGGCTTTTGGCACCATTCCAGTGTCCACAAACCTGCATGTGAACTGATCGATTTCTAGCTGCTTCAGCGGTTTCCCAGTTTGAGGAGTCATCTCCACCCTGTAGGAAAACCTGGCATAATTCTCCAACATATAAATCAAACTATGACAACGGATGCCTTTCACTTCTTTTAAAGCTAGTTACAGGATCTTTTGGTCTTGAGATTTCAGCTGTGCAAGGAACAAAAAAGTGTCTAACATTAATTTTATTGATGCAAACATTAATTAAAGGTAATTTGGATAGCCTTACAATCCTCGCTCTGGTTGTTTGTGCTGGAGAGGAAGAAATTATAATAACAGGATGATAGCGTGTGCTGAGCTTGTCAAGTCAACTGGTCAGATTTGAACCTGTCATCTGTGGTGACAGAAACAGTAACGCACAGAGGAAATTCTCCCTTGCAGCTACTGGGAACAGTATGAGGTTGGGGAGAACTTATTCCCAGCAAAGGCTAAAACCAATCTCCTCTATATGAAGTAAAGAAATGGGGAGCAGTGCCTAGTCCATGGGGAATAGGATAATTCAAACCCAAACGTTCCTGGGGAGCTCTGGCAGGTGCTTCATTTTGCCAGCTGTAGAAGACCCAGGGATTGCCCAGACTTCCTTGGGAGCTGGCACTAACAGTGGCATACATGTGTTTTGTTTTGACCCAAGGTCTCAGCAGTGACTTTGCCACAGGATGGGTGCGTTGAGCTGAGTTAGGGGCTCTGACCAGGAAAATATGCAATTTATATGCCTTATCTTCTCAATTCATGGTCTGGAAGGACTGGTGCTGCTGCAAGAGACTTAGGGCAAAGTCATCTTAAAAAAAGATGCTAAGGCATCAGAAGAGTCTATGCCAAGTTTTGTCTTTTTGTGCTCAATATTTTGTAGACCCAAGGGAGAAATTGCTTCTGCTTCCTCAAGAATAGCCTTGGATAAGGACAAGTAAGATAAGCGAGCAGAAGGAGGTAAAAGGGGAAGGCCGTTTCTCTGCCTGAACAAGACTTTGTTGAAATGTTACACTGAAGGGGTTTTTTTTTGGTGGTTATCACTGAGAAGGTTGAGTAACTGCAGTCTGTGTACTCTGTTGTCATGTGTTAGCCTGGCTGCTTGGACGATAACTTGTCCTTCTTTAACCTGCTGCTTCTTGAGCTGGGGGGCGTGGGAAGAACCTGACATGACTCCAGGTATTGTGACACAGAAAGCTATGCCTTCGCCATGTCTTAAGATTAGTCAGAAAGAGATGCTCCAGAAAAGTTCAGAGAAAACCTGAAATGACTAGGGGGCTTCCTGAACTGACTTATGAGGAAAAAGTGAGAAAGTTGCTGCTGTACATCTGTACAGCTCTGCTAAGTGATTAATGGGGAATGTGATGATAACATACAACTAATTGAGGCTTGTGTATGCCAAAGAGAGGAGAATTACTTTGATGTTGTACGATGAGGATGAGTAATGAGTGCATACCACTGTACTGAAGATGGCTGTGTGAAGTACCCAGAGCAACAGCAGTTACTTGATGGCGAAAGAGAATTGGTTAGACACTTGTTTTATGAATATCAAATACTAAAAATCTGTTATTGATAATCTGTTATTGATTGTTATTGGTGATGCAACTTAACTTTACTCACAAAGAAAACCATATTTTCGTGGGGTTTCTTCTTCATAGCTGGGGATATTTTAAACAAGGCTAACTAGATACTGCCTTGCTTTATAAGTTATTAAAAATAAACGGGAAGAAATTGCACTGGAAGGAAAGTGAATCGGGAAATTCTAGAAGCCTCTCATTCCTGCATTTTCGTAGATTCTTATTAGAAATCTAGGGAAAAGTATTTCTGTAGTGAGATGCCACAATTTTTAACAGGAAATGCTGTGGAAGGAATTTAAATAAAGCAGTTTAGTGTCATATGTCTGTTTTGAAAGGCCATAGGTAACCTCTGAGGTCTTACAGAAAATTATCTTTTCAAAAACTTGAAGTAAGATTGACAACTTCTACTTGGAATATTGAAGTTTATCTGGCCATTCCTAACAGCTACTGATAAAAATACAAGGTTAGGAAATCAGACTCTCAGGTTTCTGCTGAAACTTCAAGATCTCTAAGTCAGGTAACTAGAAGTTATACCAACGTAAAATGAATTTCACAGAAGCAGTCTTGCTTAAGACTCTTCTGTCCAGTGAGGTAGCCTGGGATACCTCATGGAGCCACAGAATACCAGTAGTTAAGCCCAGTTTGGCTCTGGCATGATATTTATTAACATTTCTTCCCTACAGGGGACTAAAAATACTTTAGTAATAGTAAGGACAACATGAAATACACTATTTATGTGAAGGGTTGCTAGCTGGCTGTCAGATGTTATTGGAGCATCACTCCAGTACCAAATTATTACTTAAAATAACAACAGCACTTCAAACACAGCTAAAATAAACCCATTGGACCCTAAACCAGCTAAATTATACTTATTAAAACATTTATGAACCCTTACGTACTGCTTATAAACATGTACTCGATGAATAGCTATGATCAGGAAGCAACTACAGTGGAATTTGGAAAACTAGGTGCCAGCCTATTTTTCTTTTTTTTTTTCCTTCTCACATGTTTTCCTACTTGATGGTCCTTGGTCCTAGGTCCCACATACTCTGCTCAAGACATTGCATGAAGACTGGAGTTGTATTGCTCCATCTTGAATATTCTCTGCTATTAAGGAAAGGAAAGGACCCACAGAAGTATTGCTTTTCCCCATAGCAAAGGAGGCTATTAGTATGCCATCCTGCTTGAAAGAGCTCTGAAATTTTGAAACACGTAACAACAAAGAAAACAATGCCATGGTGCAAGAGCACAAATATTATGACAGCATGTTCTCTCAGTCCTTCCTCATGCACACCCCCTCTGGCTCTGGAATAGAGGACAAAAGCCTAGTCCATCCAGACATACGGAGGTAAAACTTCCTGAAGGCAATCATAAGGTCTAGCTCCTGTGCAAGGCTGGACACTACATAAATTACTAGTTTTCTGAAGCTGGCAATCTATATAACCTAAATAATGATGCGTTAACATAGGTTTAAATGTTTAGAAAGGACTAGGCTCTTTCTAGCTATCTCTCTGATTTTATGATGGGGTACTTGGGCTTCGTAGATGTCTTTTCTGAAGGTTGTTTCAAGACTTCTGAGAGTGTCAATGAAGACAGGAGAATTTATTCAAGAGGAAAATGTTTCCTCTCCAGGATGTGAATGAAAGATGGAACCATATTCACCCCATCATTAAAGAGCTACTGCAGCGCTTGGCAAAGTTGCAACAGGATACAAGCACCCTTGCCAAAATCACAGCTTAGTGCCTTGGATTTGGCTGGAGGTGGATTTCAACTTTGTTTTTCTGTCTACTCAAGACTTAAAAGGCAAAAAGCCTAGCACAATAAAGGGACTCTCTTGTCTGTTATTAAATGAAGCACCTCCCCCAGCTCAATGAAGAACTGTGCAAAATCTGGACTTTGGTTCAAAGCTCTACCCTTCCATCTGAGGCTGCGATCGTTCTCCTTGCTCTTGTGTACGAAGTTTTACCTTGGGCTACTTAAGGCATGGTGTGAAAGATGAAGGGCTTATGAATCCGAGTCCTTTGTACGTGCTGCCTTCTGGGGTGAAATTTCTTTTTGCTAAGGGTCTTCTGTGCCTGACACATCCTGCCCCTAAGAATCAACCTTTTGAAAAAGGGTTTGGGGTAGAAAAAATGGACAAGGTCCCAAGACAGAATTACATCCATCCTCTTTCAGTCCTCTCAGCAGCTACTGTGAAATTAAGGCGATACCAAGGGCTGCACTTTTTTCCTTAGGAGCGTCCCCTAGAGATCTGTGTTGAACGGAGTCCTGTAGCTAGCACTGCTGTGCTGAGATGGCTTTTGAATAAAATGACTGATTTCAGTGGACTTCTTCCTGAGTATGGGTTAGGGATACCGAAGGGCTACTTATCCCATCTTATGGGTCATTGGGAGTGTAAGACCTGAAAGCAAGTTTCAGGCTTCATCAGACCTGGCTGGTGAAAAATGGGGTTAATTAATCTGATAGGAAAATAACACAATCAGAATGCTGCCCTACTGGCATGTCTCCATTAAGTTAAAAGAGTAAAACTCCTTGCCTCCGTGATAAAGGAGAACAGGCACAGTACTACTGTTATTATCCTGCTGCATGGAATCTACGTAATATATACAACCTGTTACCCACAGATAACTTTTGCAAGCTTTTTTCTTCTGTGAATTTGTGTTTGGAAGCTATTAATTCCTGAAGCGCATAAACTTCTGCTTAAACCTCTCCTTTGTCTTAATTTGGTCTTAGTCCACAAAGGAAGAGTTTATGCAGTTCTGCTGCTCAGTAGGTTAAAATTCGAAGAGATTTAGGAAGGTAGTCAGGACTAACATCATTCAGGTAACAAGTTGTCCTGGTTTTGGCTAGGATAGAATTAATTTTCTTCCTAGTAGCTGGTACAGTGCTGTGTTTTGGATTTAGTATGAGAATGTTGATAACACACTGATGTTTCAGTTGATGCTAAGTAGTTCTCACCCTAAGTCAAGGACTTTTCAGTTTCCCATGCTTTGCCAACAAGGAGGTGCACAAGAAGCTGGGAGGGAGCACAGCCAGGACAGCTGGCCCAAACTAGTCAAAGGGGTATTCCATTTATCACTATTTGGTACGGAGAGGGGGAAAGATGGGGAGAAACCCCGCCAAAATGTTTGATAAAAATATTTTGGTTATTGAATACGACTTTTTTTCCCCTCTTTAAAGCAAGATAAGACATTTGAAACCTGCAAGAGATGAAAGAGTTATGGAACAAAAAGTCTCAGAAACAGAACATATTTATTTGGAAAGCCATATCTCTTTTCAAAAATGCAGTTAAAACCAGAGCCCAGTCCAAACCAGACTTCATGTGCAATTCTCCGGCTGGGGTTTCCACCAAGCGCACAAAGAAACCGTGGAGAGGGGTTGCAGCAACCAGGGTGGGATGTTTGCAGATCCTCTCACATGCCGATGAACAGACTATTATGCTCCCTGTCCGGGCTTTCTCGGCCACTGACATCATTTTTGCCTGTACAGCGTGTAAAAATCTCTCAAGCATCCCGAACTGCACCCGTCGAACAAACAGGTACTCTGGGTGATGTAGACACTAGTAGGGCTGAAAGAACAGGGCATAAAAGTATTGGCTTACTGCCAATGTGTCAAATATCAAAAGGAGCAAGGCTTTGTCTCTCTTCTGTCACCCTGATTTATTAGACGTTAAGAAAGACAAAGTACCCAGACATACAAACGTCGCTGTTTTGGGAGGGTCTGCGAAATGGTTAATGCGCTTGTTCCACACAAAAATGTAAAGTGTCGGTTCTCTGATTACCTGCTGCTGGAAAGTGTTTGGACAGGTGCTGTGTTTCACCAG
>NW_009621213.1:0-1205 GCF_000690535.1 Cariama cristata | reverse complement strand
GGTCTGGACGGGCTGTCGGAGCGCTGTGCCCAGTACAAGAAGGATGGAGCCGACTTTGCCAAGTGGCGTTGCGTGCTGAAGATCAGTGACAACACCCCCTCCGCGCTCGCCATCATGGAGAACGCCAATGTCCTGGCCCGCTATGCCAGCATCTGCCAGCAGGTACGTGTCTGTGGCCGGGCAGCTCTCCATGGGGTGGGCATTGACCTTAGGGGCCAGGTATTGCCCCACAGATTCGTGGGGCTCAGCGTTGCCCCCATGCCTGGGTATCATTCCATGAGGCTGGACATCAACCCCACGGGCTGGGTAACACCTTGCGTGGATGGGCATTGCCCCCCAGGACCAGGCATTGCCCCATGGGGCGGGCATCGCCCATGGGGCCAGGCATCAATCCATGGGGCTGGGCATCACCCCACAAACACGGGCATTGCTCCAGGGGGCCAAGAATTGACCTTTGCAGGTTGAGCATCACCCCATGGGGCTGGGCATCACTTCATGGGGCCAGGCATCACCCCACTGTGGTGACCATCATTGGCAAGGGTGGACATTGAACCTCAGGGTTGGGCATCGCCCCCCCCAGGTCCAGACATTGGCCCACATTGCCATGGGGCCAGGGCGATGCCCAGGGACATCCCCTTGATGGCATCTGCCTGGTGTTTGCAGAACGGCATTGTGCCCATCGTGGAGCCGGAGATCCTGCCTGATGGTGACCATGACCTCAAGCGGTGCCAGTATGTGACGGAGAAGGTGAGTGGTGGGGTGAGTAGTGGAGTGGGCACCATGCCGTGCTATGCCATGCTGTGCCGGGGGACTCCACGCTGCCCATCCTTCCCAGGTGCTGGCAGCTGTCTACAAGGCCCTGAGTGACCACCACGTCTACCTGGAGGGGACCCTGCTGAAGCCCAACATGGTGACCCCCGGACACTCCTGCCCCACCAAGTACAGCCCTGAGGAGATCGCAATGGCCACTGTCACCGCCCTGCGCCGCACCGTGCCCCCAGCTGTGCCAGGTACCAGCACTGGGACGTGGTGGGGACCAGGAGGGGGATGCCCTGTGGCCCCCCTGATGCCATAACCCCGCTCTCTGCAGGTGTCACCTTCCTGTCCGGGGGTCAGAGTGAGGAGGAGGCTTCCATCAACCTCAACGCCATCAACACGTGCCCACTGATGCGGCCGTGGGCCCTCACCTTCTCCTACGGGCGGGC
>NW_009621212.1:22035-22912 GCF_000690535.1 Cariama cristata | reverse complement strand
TTTTTTTTTAAATGTTGTTTAATGTGTTAATGGGGCAGGATATCTGAGATATTTGATAATAATCAAAGTATCAAGTGGCACTCACAGTTGCTGATTTCTCAGGTACATAAGCACCTAAATACACTCAGATAAGAATGTTCCTATTTGGGCTTGAAGGTGTACCTCTCGAGGCAGAAAAGGATAAACTCGTGTCTTCTGGATTAATTCCCCCTTACAGACATTGCTTAGCACCCAATGTGACTTTCAAAATACAGTAACTGTTCAGGAAATAGAGCAATTTTATTCTTTAGCAAAATGTGCATCCCACTATTTGTCCTTTTTAACAAAGCCAAGTGAAATAAGAATGACTGTGGGTTTAGTGGAGAGGTTGGTTGTAGCTCTCCAGAGATATATTTAACGAAGCAAAACAAACCCACCCTATTCTGAGTGAACTCCTTTTTTGCCTAAGTCTCCGTTTGTTGCTGGACAGACAAAAAAGTAAGGGGGTATATATCCTCCAGAAAGCTTTTCTGCATCCTCTATGTTTCCTGCCAGGTTCATCAGACCAAAGTAACAGCGAACTACCTTGGTCTCAGCCCACCTTGTGAAGAGCCAGTAAGAAAAGCAGAACTGTTTTAATCTTAATCTGGTCAGATAACTGGGGTTAAGGAAGAGACCCTACTTACTGGTCTTGGTAACAGACACAGTGTTGGACTGTACTGGGAACTGGACCCTACTTACTGGTCTTGGTAACAGACATGGTGTTGGACTATACTGGGAACTAGGCTGATAACTTTTCTTCCTGGTAGTGATTGCTAACTTGTCTACTGGTAGCAGATGGGTTATTTGACTGGATGGTGCTTGTCTGGAACGGCTAATGGAGGAGGGGGGGAGGAGG
>NW_009621212.1:0-21925 GCF_000690535.1 Cariama cristata | reverse complement strand
CCTACAGTACAAAAACTGTCCTGGTAAGATCTATCACATGTTTGTACCTGGGACTGTGTTGTATTATTGAGTGCCAAACTGAAGCCTTTGTCTTCAGAATAGATTAGTCTTGAGTTGTAGCTCACCTGAAATCCTAAAATGCAACCTGTTCTTTAGCACAGCATCAATTTCTTAGAGATGCCCTTGCTGGTAGTGTGAAGAAAGCTACGATGCAGGCTCTTCTGCTCACTTAGATGTTTGTATGTGTCCTGTGGGTTGTCATTTGATCAGGGTTGTTTTTATGCTTTATATGCCTACTTCTAAAGCCTAGAACCTGTGAGTGAATACACATACTTTCTAGCAACCTCTCCTCCCCAGATTCAGGTTGTCCTGTGCTGCAGTCTAGGCTGCCTCTAATATTGAAGGTGTATTGTCACAGGATAGCCGTTCCTTCATTATGCAGGTTTTGTTGGTTGGTTTTTTTCTGTGGCAGGTTTCCTTGGGTTGTGTATGAAGAGGGACGGGAGGCCACTGGGGATCCTCTATGCAAATCCTTTAAAACAAGCAGACAAACTAAACAGTGGAAGGCTGTTGTAGAAATGAAACAAGTGGAAGCTGACAGAAACTGTGAAGGCTGACAGACCTTGAAAGACTCCTACCTCTTGTACTCTGTCACCTCAACGGTCTTGCTACAGATTTCCTGAATGGAATAAAGTTAAACTTTCATATAGTAAGAAATGCCTAAACAAATTTACATATTCTGTGTATCTGGCTAGGGAGTATCTAATTACATAATTTATATTACTTGTAAAATGAAGCTTACTTCAAACTTGACAGTGCAAATACTAATAGGAGAGCAAGGCTGAGTGCTAACTGCAGGTGACATAGTAGAAAAGCATATAAAAATGAAGGACTCCCATCTTCAGTGCAGAATGTATATAGGGTTTAAATGAAATATGGGGACAACATGCAAGTCTGATGCCCCATGTGTGGCCATCCTCTATGCGAGAAATATGTATAGGAGGGTTAATTTCGTCAGTGTGTTTCACAAACACTTGCTCAGCACAGAAGTTGGGGTCATAGTTTTGGTCCCCGATTCTGGTGGAGACCACATTTCAATGGGTAGCAGAGCTGCCTGCTTTCACTTCTTTCTCTCCAAAATCAGTTGACTTGTCTCATACCTATGAGCACGTAACTCATTTGTTCTAATACTCCAGGCCTGGATGTGTCTGTCTTCCCTTCTGACTTCAGAATAAATGTCAGTTTGTCTTGTTAGTCATCAAGACTTGTGCTGACTACAGCCTACTTAATTCTCTGAGGATCCAAAAGCAAGATGCTAGCTGAGATTACTAACAGTACCTTGATGAATTAGACCTAACACACCCAGACTTCTGAATAGGCAAAAAATGGAGGAACATGCATGACTACAAACAGAACTAGACTGCCTTTTTCTCATGTCTGCACCTAATTCTACCTACCCAAAACCTTGCTATCCAAAGAGACTCCAAATGCAAGAAGTAAAGAGGTGTTGCTGATGAGGTATTATAATGACAAGAATGGGGAAAGGTTGTGTAACCCCATTGGTTTGCTTTATTCTTCCTAGAATAGCCCTCAACCAGTTTAAAATTATATTGCTTAAACTAATGAAATAGTAACTGATTTTTTTGAAAGTCATATGTATGCAGCTACCATGCAAAAGGAATAGTCCATATTTCCAATCTAGGACTGCCCATTACAAATGTTTTGGGTGTAGTTCTCTAACAAATGCCAGAGCAGACGTTTTCCTATACCTTATCTAGGTATGTGCAGACTAAAGAGGCATGCTCATGCAAAGTGGAATGTTTAAACAATTACTCCTTTTATCTTGTAAACCTTTTACGGCTGTTTCCCACTCTTAAAGAAGAATGAAAAAAACCCAAACAACAAAAACAAACAAAAAACACCAAACCCCCAAAACCAGCCAAATAACTAATTGGCAAGTTGGACACTTATAATGCCTGGTCTAATATTGTTTTACTCCTGTTCTTGCATGACTGATGCTACAAAAAGTTTACCTTGTTTGTGTTCAGAAGGTGATTCAGAACCTAAGTAATTTGTCATCTTCTTGTTAGTTTGGGGTTTGTTGTTATGCTTGCAGCAAATAGAACTGAGAATAAATTCCTGAAAAGTCTCTCTCCTTCCACCTTCTCCACTCATTTTGTATTTCATTTGCAGGAGGGAGATTTTGGAAGTCAATTTGTAGATAAAGTGGTTGTATTGGGCATTAAAAAACCCTTTATTTTGCCACCAGTCACTGGAGTGCTTTTTGAGCCAAACATAGACCCTGATTTAAATGTTTCTTAGTTTGTCACAAGAAGTCTCAGAATGTGCTGGCACCATACAGACTCTCCTGTCCGAAAAGCTCAGTTTAAGCTGTCGATTGAGGAATAAGGCAATAAAAGGAGTTATTAAGATGTTATTTGTCACATCTTGCAAATTCTATGGTGGTTTGTAATATGGAATATGAATGAAGGGAGTACAGGTGAAGGAATTAAGAGACACTGAGGAGGTACAGTTTTAGATACAGGTACGTATTGTTAGATACTAGTGTTTCAAAAAAAGAAACAGAAGTCATTATCACTTCACCGTAATATGCAATGAGCTATTACACTAGCCTATGAAACATAAGATAAACCATTCTGGATTTGCTGATAGGAAGGTTGACAGGGACTAGTTATATTGGAGCAGATTTCCTGCCTTATAGCGGTACCATGTGATTTAGCCCACTATCAGATGTTCCTTAGATGGGCAGAAACAACCCAATTAATACATGTGTAGATTTTCTGTTTGCCTGCAGAGTGCTGGGCAGTTGCTTTGTATGCCCATTCAATGTAATTCTGCATGTACTTAATGCCCTAGTGTGATGAAAAATTTGTCATCTTGCCATCAAACGTGTTTCACCTAGGCATAGTGGAAAAATCATATTAAGTAATGGAGGAACTAGGGCTTATTTTGAAAGAGGGTTTTAGAGTGAATTCCTTTTAACTATGTACCTTCATTTTTTTTTTTTTTTTGAGTTTAATGTTCCTATAGAAGAAACAGGCACTAGTTTTATTGTACCTTTAGGCAGTTTCACTCTGAAAACTGCAACATAGGCTAACTGGCATTTTAACAGACCACTGAGGGACTCCAGAATACATGCTTACATCATATGTAAAGCCATTACTGCATTTTTTCCTAATTGCAAACTTGGCAACTGCACCTGCAATCTGAATCTTAATCTGGATGCCTACTAGCTCTTTGGTCACCAGGAGGAAAATAACATAATGACAACTTGGTTAGCCTTTCTGTTGACTGGGGAGCAGGCGTAGAATCAACTGTTGGCTTCTAATCCTGTGTGGTGTGCTGGGAGGCATATGTAGCAGCAGAAAACCATGGCTGCAGTCTGATTTCTCCACAATTCCTTTCAAGGTAAACCACAATCTAAATCTAATGCCTAGCAGTGAAACAAGCTCACACAGTGCAAGCAGTTTGATATTATTGCTAAGGCCTGCTCATAGCAGAGCTTGAGAATTCAAATAGCATTGTAAAGATTCCCATTTGTAACCTCAGTAGCTGTTTTTGCGACAAGTCTATAATGTGTTGGTGAATGCAGGCTTAAAAGCTTTTTTCCCTGCCAAGACGTAGAACTGATTGTCTTTCTGATAATGGAAATCTGCTGCTTATTTGTGGCTGGGGAATGCCTGAGAACAGCTTTAATACTTACGCTGCTCTTGGTTCCCCAAAAGATGGGACTGAGAGGCTAAATACTTGAAGAGATGAGTAAGCCAAACTGACAAAGGTCAGGTGCTATAAAGGTGAGAAAAGAAAAGGCAAAAGTAGTTTGTAAGTCAGCTGCTGTGAGTTTCTGTCACTTCTTACCGTACAAGCCCTATCAGCCAGACACTTCATTTGTAAAAGGAAGTACTGTGTAAATTGAGAGCATGTTTATAACTTTGTTAGCAAGCATAATTATCTCCCAAAGTCTAGAGGGCCTGTTGAGCTGATGGAGTTAAGGTACACTGACTTCCATAGGCAGCGAGCAGGGGTGGGAGCAAGACATTCACTTTCAGCCAGAATGCATTGGCCATAGGTGACATTTAATGAGTTTAGAGCCATGACAAATCATGCCTCTGTCTCTGTCCTGCTTACATTAATTGGTTGCAGATCTGAGAGTCCAACAAGCAGGTAAGTAGGCTGACACAGCTGAGAGGCTTGGGATCCTGCCAGCTTTATTGGTCTGAGCAGACTTGTAAAGGTCTCCTACCACACCCTAGTTTCAGTGGTCGAATACAAAGGGAAAAGGAGTGAGCAGTATCTGGGGTAAAAGGGTTGAAGCAAACAGGGTGAGGGCATTGAAT
Source organism: Cariama cristata (assembly GCF_000690535.1). Classification (NCBI taxonomy): domain Eukaryota; kingdom Metazoa; phylum Chordata; class Aves; order Cariamiformes; family Cariamidae; genus Cariama; species Cariama cristata. The sequence goes on along the minus strand of NW_009621212.1, from coordinate 17,567 downwards.
ACTTGTCCTGTGACTCGGTACCTTCCTGCTAGAGAACCTCCCTTGGCATATGTTGTCATACTGCCCTGAAGCACACTCTGGGGTCAGAGCTCTGCTGCCCTGCAGGCTGTACAAATAGCTGAAAAGCCAGTCCCTAGCCCCAAGGAGCATCTCTTCTGAGAAGACAAATAACACATAGGAAAGAAGGTGAAAGAGCAAAGCAATCATCTATGTAAAAAGTTCTTGCATGCCATGTTGCCTTTTTCTGCTGACTGTGTTCATAAACTGGCTGAGCAATGAGGAATTGGCTCATACCTGAGTCATCTATTTGCTTGAGGACAGAGGGAAGCTACTGCTATGTTCCTGCTCCAACTTGGAAGACCTGCAGCATATGAGAAGCCTGTATTTTGGCTCTTAAAAAAGCACAGAGTTATAAGCAAGAGGGAGGCCAACTTTTAAATGCCCAGTAATGTTATGGACTGTTGAATCTTGGCATTAAAAATGCCAGTGGTGACCTCAGCTTCTGGCAGCCTCAACTGTGTGTAACTGATTTGAGACAGACAAGTTGTTTACACACCTAGGAGGAACTGACTCTTGACTGTACTTTCAAAAAGATGTTTAGGTATTTAAGTTCTAATATAGCTGGTGCATTCAAATAAGCCTCTTCATTTCTGGCCATGCAATGATGAAGGAGAGGTGGTGTGATAGGTGAGAACGACCTTAGTGTTGGGGTTGGGACTGGCTCAGTGTCCTTTCTCTGCTGTGAATTGTTGTCTGTACTTGACAGTCAAATCTGCAACCTACAACAACAGGACTGTCATCATAGCTACTTGATGGCACTAGAAGTTCCTTCTCCTAAACTTATGAGCAATATCAAACTAGCGTGAACCTCATTGGGATTGGACTAGATGAGCTTTAAAGGACCCTTCCAACACAAACCATTCTATGATTGGCCATCAGGCCTGTGGAAGAGAGCACCATCCCACAGCAATGGGGACTGTGTTTAGCCTTAAAGTCTCTGAGTAACTTGATTTGTTTTGATTTATCCCTTGGGCTATGTTATTAGCTTGTTTGCTGAAGGAAAGGACATAAATGGAGAAGGCAGATGAAGCCTGACTTGACTATTTTTGATTAAGTACTCTCTAAATCTGTATAGTAACTCTCCTGGTCTGCAGGTTAGTCTCCAGGCCATGTATAAGCATATGCCTAATGTGTTATATCCCTAATGAGGAAAGAAAACAATCTCTCAAATTGCAAGCAGCAACTCTTATTCTGTTAAAGTATGACCCTGAAGCCTGAAAACAAATTGTGAAAAATTTTCTTTATAGAAAATTAAAATGGCTGCAGTTCATGTGACGGTTATGTGTAAATTAATAAACTGCACAAACTTATTTTGTTGTTTCTTCTGTTGATGTTGTCTTCTTTTGTAACTCATTGTATTTGTACAAGGATTTTTGTGTAACCTATGGAAAAAATTACACCATCTTTCCAGTGAACTTTTGGAATATGTATGTAAAAGTAGTGCCATGTGAGCAGCCTGAAAAGGCATCTTCTGAACCCCAAAACAGCCATGGACTTAATTTTGGCACAGATTTCTTAAGGTCCCCTGCTAGCTTATCTCAATTTTAACCTTGGAAAACTGGCCTTTGGAGGCAAGAAGTTAAGATCTGCAGTTACTGGAAACTTCTGCAGAGCTGTCTCTGCTTGAGAGTTTATTTTTTTTTTGAAAAAAGCATATTTTTTTTGAAAGTTACTTCAGCTGATGCTCTAAGGGTGACAGGGCTGAGGCTCTTCCCTCTCCAGCTTATTGTCATCCTTCATAATGAAATAAGGAGAGTAACAGGTTGAAAGATAGAAATGGCATGCTGAGACAGCATTTAAAAAAAAAACCAAAAAAACCCACCAAACCCGAACAAGAACACCACCCCCCCACCCCCCCAAAAAAATCTGTCTTCTGTTCACACAGGTAAGTAGATTTTGTGTATATATTTTTTTTTTTTCCCTCCTCCACAGGCATTTGCCAGAAAAAGTCAAAGACGATGTTCAGCTAAAGAATATGAGTGGGCAGTGGTTTTATGAAGCAAAGTCAAAGAGGCACAGAGATAAGATACATGGAGCAGATATTATTAGAGCTTCCATGCGACGGAAGCCTGCCACTCTTGGTAAGCATTTGGTTTATATTTTATTTTGGAAAGGTTGGCTTTTTTGTAGCTAATCTCAGATACTGTTGTCTGTGAAATACAAGAAGAATATTGTTATCTCTACAAGGAGAAAATGATGCAAAAAAGAGATTTCCCATGTAGTTTACAGTGTAAGCTTTCCTCTCCCCCATATGCTAGGTATTAAAGAGATAATTCTATGGGATGACTGCTAAGAGGAGGGACTGGCTTGTGTTTATACATAAGACTAAAAGCCCTCTGCACTCCTGGACTGCATTTTTATTTCCATTTTTGAGGCCCTGTGAGCTAACCTGGAACATGCAAAGAATCAGAGATTGAGGAAATTGCTCTTTAGTATTTCCAAGATTTTGGGTGCTCAGCTTGAGACCTCTGAGGCTGAATTTATTTTTTTTTATTATTTTTAAGGAGACCAAAGGTACTTCAAGTTGATTTGAAATGGTAGGCACCATGAGCTAGAGCCAGTGGTTATCACTACTGAAATATATGGGCTGGGAGCTTTGGTGTCTAGAACTGGTATCCTGTGTCCATGTTACCTCTAAATGCACTCACCATTCCCCACATCATGGTGGGTACCCTGAAATGAACTGTGAGAAACGTTTGTTAAAACCAACTGTGTTCATGTGTCAGATAACAGTTGCAGATATTAATTTAGTAGTACAGATAGGTAGTAGTATACTGTATGTAAATTGAGTAATGTTGACAAGCTTTGTGCTCACTTGATAATAAATATATTCTGCAACTCTTATTTTGAAAAAATCAGAATGTGGGAGGATAATGCATTGTGTTTAACATGAGAAGTAAAGACAGTGTTTTGTTTGGAGAGAAACAAAGGAGTAGAACTTAAAAGCCCTTCTACTGGACCAAACCAAAAGCTCGACTCCCCAGCACCCTGCCTCAGAGTGCCTGACAGCATGTGTAGGCTCCAAGGCCAGGACCAGCCTGCAGCCAATTGCACCTCAGAATTTTTTGAAATAGAGGAGGTATTTCTGGATTATTTTTCCCCCCATTAATTTCTTCAAGAAGTTCCTTAAAGCCATGCCTCTCACATTCACCATGTCCTGTGTCAAGGCATTATTTTAAAATGAAGGTTTTCCATGTAAGAAGTGACCATTTCCTTTTCTGGTTTTGAACTGATCACCATTAACGTTATCTCTGGGAGAGAAAGTGAACAGTTGATCTATGTTCACAAAAACATATATAATATAGTATACAGGATTTTATAGACTTCTGTTATAAATCTCTTGGCATCTGACTTTTTAATCTGAGAAGTCTTAGTCTATTTTGTCATTCTTCGTACAGAAAGTGATTTTTTTTTTTTTTCTTAAAGAAATTGATTCCTCATCCCATCTTAACCTCCTCTAGTTCTCCTAAATCCTTTTGACTTAGAAGGGCAATACTCTTATTCTCATCAGATTGTACTGAAACTTGCAACCTTTGTTCTTTTAAGTTCTATTAAGGGATTTTACTGTATGCTAGAGAAGCAAGGAAGGTACTTCTCTCAATACTCTGAATGGATTACAGCTTGCTACTTTCTATAGGTTTTGTAACTGCAACTTAGCCTTGTTTTCCTGTGTCTAATCCTGCAATGTTATACCTTCTCAGTTCCTATGTTCCCAGAGATGAGTTTGGATAATGGCAGTGTAGTCAGTTTGTGGTTACTGTGGATTGGTGTGGGGTTTTTAAGTTAACAAGAAAAGGCCTCAAACGGAACAGAAAGCAAAAATTCGCAGGTGGTTAGGGCAGTGCGTTTGAGGTTTTGGCATGTTTTGGACTTGAAGGTTATGAAAATCAGCTGTAAAATTCTGGCTAAATTTTACAGTAACTTATAGCTTAAAGGAAAATACTTAAAGCCATATTATCTTAAAGGAAGGTTAATTACTCCCAATCTTATTACTTGAACAAAGAGGCATACTGGTACATTCAGAACTCAAGTGCCGTTGCTTGGTTTCAATGACTTGTTAGATGTCAAGATATTTTTGCTTGCAGTTATGGATAACAAAAGTGAGAATAAAAATCTTGCTTATTTTTGCACACTAAGGAATTCTTCATTTCTAAACTGTTGGAGAAATACAAAAAGCAGTAGAGGAAATAACGCAATGTTTTTACTCTGAAAGGGGTTATCAGAATATGACTCTGTTCTACCCCAAAAAGAAATGTATTTGCATTTGCTGAATGAGTGGGCCTTTTTGTTTGGTTGGGTTTTTTTATACTTACCTTCTTAACTTCTTATGGTAATTCTATCCATAAAGCATTAGCCACCTGCTTAAATGACAGTTATGACCAACTTCCAATTTACTGCTGGAGGAAGAGAATAATTGACTTGATTTAACTAAACTTCAACATATTTTCAGTTTCCTATGGTTTAATTGGTTTTGTTTCCTCATCACACCAAGGTTGAATTTTTGATGTTTATCTAGCTGCAAGAACTACAGGATCAGTCTGCCACTGTCATTGTAGAAAATGTCTCCATTTATGATCACTTTAAGGTCTAAAGCAGATGTACCTGGAGTAGTAGAGCGATATATTCAGACCAGTATGTGACATTTCTAGTAGCACTAAAAAATTATTCTTCAGAAGGCACCAGATCCACTTCTGTACATAATTCAAGTATAGTGGACTTTTGAAATAGCTTTAGGACTCAATACACATACTTCGATTTGCTTCTTAAGAAATCCTGTGTGAACATATGGGAGATAATATTCTTGTTTCATGTTTTAGCTGAAGTGAGTCAGAACAAATCAAACAAAGCAAAGGATAGCTGGGTGAGCAATGTTAATAAAGAAGTCTTTGTGCCACCAGAACTACATGGCATTGTGGAACATAAAGAAGAAGAAGAACTGAAATCTAGTTTGAGGTAAGCTGTCTGTTTAATTGCACTTAGTATTATATATTGGGAGTCGTGAAACTTATGAGCTGTAAGTTCCATCCAAAATATTGTACTTGCCTCTTATTTCAAAGGTCATCAAATATTTCCTCGGGATCACCCAAAGAATATGTGCATGTGAAAGGCTGAGAAATCATAGTCATGCATTGGTAATTGTTCTGCATTTGAATGCAGAACGGCTTACCTCTTCAAGGAAAAGCTTGTTAGTGGTGTATAGTAGTGTCCTACACATGTTCTCATGTCACAATTTAGTCTGGCTCCCAGAAGTGAAACCAGGATTTTCTGGTTAGAATGGTTGGCCATGATCAGTCCTCCACAGTTAGTATTAGGGGGACAATAACCTCTGCATCTCTTCATTCAGTCAGTTAATGAGACCAGACTATTGATTCAGCCTGAATTTTAAGCTTGGATTATATGAGGAATCAGAGACTGAGAAACTGCTCTTTAGAATTTTCCAGATTTTTGAGTGCACAATTTAAGACCTCTGAGACTTTTTAAGGAGACCAAATGTATTTCAGGTGGAAAGAACCAAAATTTTTGGATACTTGCAGAAAATAAGTCAGATTCTACCAAAAAAAATAAATGTCTTTCTGGAAGGGAGAGGCTTCCATTCAGAGTAAGGCAAGAGGGTCAGCTTGGATATGCCTGAATGGCTATAGTTGTTGCAGGGATGCTGGGTGATATTTTAAGTAGTTTCTGCACTACAGATGATTTTGTATTAAATCACACTGTCAAGTCTGTAAACATCCCAAACAGCTCCATTTTGCTTTGAAATATTCTGAGTTGATTTCAGAGACATGCATGTTTTCTTTAAAACATCTACATGTAGTAATTAATTGGCTGTGAAAAGGTTTCAAAAAGCCTCCATTTGAAAAGGAAAGTGCTGATCTCTTAGCTAGGGTGACAGCAGGTAGAAATGAAATATCTTTAAATGGCCAGATTTCTCAACATCATTGAGGAAACAAGAACTAAGGTGTAACACAGGTAGCTATTTTTTGTACTTTCAGCGGACAGAGTGAGGTAAGAGCCAGAGCTACTTCTTGTCGTGCCATTGATCGGCTCTGTAACCTTTCACTTTCATGCCTGTCTTCTAAGTCCTTCTCTGTACATCATCTGTTTTTTCTTTGCAGCAAGGCTTGTCTCCTACTATGCATTTGTACAGTATCTAGTAGCAGTTGAATCTTTCACTTTCGTGGTCTGCAAACTGGGCACACGCGTTCATGATGAATGGCACCAAAGGTTGGTGTAAGTCTTAACAACTCTGGCTTACATTACTGGTCTGTCTTATCCTTTACATATCATTATCAGTGAACTCAAAAGGGTATTTGTCTTACCGACATCTGAAATTGTGCTGAAAAAGGTCAAATAAACGGCTTTGTTAGAGACTTCCCAAAAACTGAAGTTGTACAATAAGGATGATAAAGGTTGCTCATCACAAGAGCTTAGCTCCCCCCACACAAGTTGGCTGATAATGTTGACAGAGTTAGTTGTTACGGAATGTAGTTTTTTCACAGCTGGCTTTTACCTTCAGGACATTGCTATGGAGTTATTGCTTTATGGACAGCATAAGACATGCTGCTGTTTAATATATCTTAGTATATTTTTGCATGGCATCTTGCACATCAGGAAATGATGATGATACTTTAAAAGAAGTACAGCCTTATAATGTTATTCTTACCATTACAACTCCATAAAATGTGTATGATTGATAAAGAGTAATACATTTCATAAACTGCCAGGGCAGCCTCTTCAAAAATATGTAACATAACCAGGTTTAAGAACAGGTAGGCAATTGTTTGGAATATGACCAGCTTGATAGTGGTCTTTAACTTGAGGTGATTTGATGACTTATTTCAGGTCACAGTCATGTGAAGCCATTGTGGTTCAGGACCTTCTTCTGCCCTTTGCTCCAAATTGTGCCAGAAATTAGTCAGCCTGTATGACTTGTTCATGTGTGCTCATACCCTCACCAATGGTTCAAGATCTTCCCTCTAAAGCAAGCTCACACAGTCCAGGATTTATGAGGCAGTTAGAAGTGGACCTTAGGAAGTGATCTATAGTATGTGGGTTGGACACTTACTTGTGTTTACTTTGCATAAATGATTAGATGTCTCAGATTATTTGCTTCTAAAATGTCAAAAGCTGAAGCAAGCAAATGTGGTAGACTATGTGCAAGTCATTGCTTATGACTTCAGAATGGGCTTATTTCACTATGGCTGAGATCAGTCTACACAGCATTGCACGTGGGGAATTGCAGGAGGTGCAATAGGTTTTTAAAATACTCCTCTTCCTTTCTATTCTCTTTATACTGGACTTTGAAAGAAACTGGTCTGACATGGCAGTGGGCCTGTCTCCAATGGCAGCAGCTGATCAGGAATTGAGGGGAAACAGAATGCTGGGAAAGCAATAACCCCACCAGTTGAAGTGGGAAGGGAAAACCTAGACACTACAAACATTTAATTTGGCTGTTAGGATAGCAGAGCCAGAGGAATTAATTGACTCTTCCTCTTGCAAGTAGTCTTAATCTGGCTAGAACTAAAAGGCTGAAACAGAGTATCATTCTGGAGCTTGGGATTGCATTAAGTGAGTTCACAGCTTCTGGTGTCCAAATGCTACATGTGGTTCAAGCACTTGAACTTTTAAAATGCTTTAAAGTGCTACTTTAAGGGTAGGTTTGTGGGAGCTGTGGGTTTCAGGGCTTCAGTTGGTGCAGTTTTTTTGCCCTTCTTACTCTAAAAGTGGGCTTGAGGCCAGCACTGGCTTGCAGGCTTTGCATAAGCTGAACCACTGCTAACCTGAGGACTGGGACCAGAAGATATGTGATAACAAATTACCCAGACTTTTTTATTCTGGATCCTAGTCTTAAATCAAAACAATTCTTACTGAATGTGAACAAAGTTCAGTTCTGGTAGATCTGTTTGTAAACTGCTGAGGGTCAAATCAAGCCCTGGGGACAGCTCAACTGCTGTTGAGTCAGGGTGCTGCTATATGAAGTGGAACAGAAATCACCCCACAACTATATTCTTAAAATTAGCATAGTGACCTTCATTCCCACACCCCAAGTATCTAAGTTCAGTAATGAAGCTATGAACATTTTTTTTTTTTTCCTGGGCCTTATATCACTGTGGTACTTCTCTAGCATACCAGAGCCTTTACAGGCCAGGTGTGTGAAGTGTCTGAAGGTGTAACCTTGTACAGAACGAGTTTTGATAAGGTGACTCAGACTGTCAATATTGCCTCTGTTCAGTGATACCATCTGTCTATACGCTGAATCTCAAAAAGGGGCAATGTTAAAGGGGTTTTATCTTTCAAATTAAGATTTGTATGTTATTTTCTTCCTGAGGCTAGAAAATATTCTTAGCCTACATTGAACAGGTGACAAGTGTGGGTCCTAGGGTTCTGCAAGGTAAAAATTTGCACAAAAGCCCTAACTCGTAAAATCCACATAACCTTTCTAGAATAATAGGGGTACTGGGACATTTTGATGGAGTTCTGCTAAATTGCACTAGCTTTACTCACACTAGATTCTCTACCCTTCAAGATAAGCCCAGGAAAGCTTTTTTTCCTTTGAATGGAGGGCCATTTCTGAGTAGACTGTATTGACAATGCCTGCAAATCTATATATAACCCCTTTCTCCAGCTTTGCTCCTGCCTTTGCCTTGTTGCCTCTTGGTTCCTCTCCAGTGCTGTCCAGTTTGTGTGGAGTTTGGGCCTTCATTGTGGCTCTCAGTTCTTTGTTTTGCTGAATTGCAGTGCAGGAATTTTTTAATCTGGGTGTATTTATCAGTTTGGCTTCATACACTCTCTTAGGTTAGCCTTGTGAATGCAGCGTATCTGGGAACGGTCTGTTCAGTATTCCCATCTAGATGGGTTGAGGGTAAACTTGCATTTTCAGACCCTTTGTTGTGAAACTTAGTTATAGGATCCTGAGTGTGTTTTTTTTCTCTACTTTGTTTTCTTTAGAGCAGGGTTTTCAGTATGTAATGCCAAATTAACAACTCTTTAATTATTCTATGGTAAGTCTGAAGTAGCATTGCATTAAAATATTGTGGGATTTTGTGTGTGTGTTCAATAAGACTTAAAGTTACTTCCCCACCTGTAAAAAATGCAGAGCAAAGAATGTCTTACCATTTTCTTGGCAGCCCAGGGTACATAACAGTATTTTCCTTGTTTAAAATGAGCGAAGGGTTGAAGCATTCATGACCTAGACCTTAATGAAAAAAAAATCTATACACACACATACATACATACACAGATCTACCTATCTATGTATCTCTAGCTCATGTTTGTCCTGTTGGGTGAGATGGTGTAGATGAGACAAAGTGCAGGAGCACACAGGTGCTTTTAAAACCAAAACCACAAACTCAAATGCTTTATAAAAGCAAGAGCACAAACTCCAATTCAGCAGAACAAAGTTTCTTGAAATATATGTATTTTCAGAATTAAACCCCGCCAGTATTAGAACTAAGGTAAAAAACTATAATGTGGAATGTTTTGGTATTTTTTAAAGAAATTAAAAGTTACAATATCGAACTCTTTGAGAACTAGAAATTTCTGTCTTATTTCGGATCAGAGAAGAATAAAGAGAACAATAACAATGTGTTATAGCTGGTGTGTGCATATCAGAGGTTGCTGCAGTTAGTGCTGAAATAAAAGAACAGTTTATTTTTTCACTCATGAGACAGTTTTCATTACAAGATCAGCTCATACCTTAAGTTTGTATCACTATGCATGGTGGTATATTTCTTAAAGGTATTGTTGAACCAGAAGTTTATAGCTCGGATTACAACTGGTATTTTTTTCCTAGCCTTATGTTCAGGCTGCTCATTACTGTATCATTTTATCTTCTCCATAATGATGTTTTTCCATTTGTGAAATGGGAGGATATCCCTTCTCAGACACACTTAGCAGTCCAGCGGCCAGTAGCCTTTTGAGGATGGTTGCCAGAGTCTTTTCTTTTTTTTTTTTTTTTTTTAATTTTTTCCCCTAAACTTCCAAGGTTAACTGCACTGCATCCCAGAGAAGATGAGAGAGTTTTTTGTCCTTGGCAGGGCAGACTGTTGCCAGTTACCTGATTGGACAGATCTTCTTCTATGTGAGGAGGCAGCTCCTGTTTGACCATAGAACTTGATGAGAGCTGGGAGCTATTTTCTTGTCCTGAGATACCACATCCACTGTCTAAAGCGTTGTCTTGTGACTCTGCTACTTACCTATCAATATCTGAAATTCTTTTCACCCATACCAAAGATCACTGACCAAAAAAATATTTAGTACTGGAATCTCCCTATACATCTATATTGGAAAAACCATAGGAGTTGCTTTCCTTCCTAGCCTGAGGTCGTATTTCCTACCTGGAGAATATTTATTTTTCCTGCCTTGTACTGTTTCTGCCAGCCCCAAAATCATAAGCATGTAAGTTGGTTAATGCCAGCATTTTCTATATAAAATTAAGATACTGAATGTGGTTGTTATATGAAGACCATATTTAAATCCATATCTAACTTCCATCTTCAAAAAACAAATTTTTTTTTGTATCTGAGATGTTTAGATAAACTCAAATTATAAAAATCTGATTGCTTTGGAAAAAAACCAAACCCTTACATCATTTTGCAAATAGATGAAATATTTTTTGTTATAATGCAGGAGCTGTCTCTTCTAACTGTTTTAATTTCTCCTTACCTGGGCTATACTTAGTCAGGGTCACAAGTAATAACTTACTTCACTTATGCTATTAAACCACAGATTTTTTTAGATCTTAATTGAAAGAATAGCTTATAAGCTGTACCTCTGAGGGGATGTATTGTCGTCTGTGGCATGTCACATCTTTGCTACAGTGGTGATGGTGTTCCTCTGATTTTTCTGACTTGGACACTTTACAAAACTCTTTTTTTTTTTTTTTTTTTTTTTTTTTTTTAATATCAGACTTTGGCACTTTCCTCCACTTTGATTTCAGTCCTAGAAGTATAAATGCAGGACAAGGATGGAGATGGCAACACTGATATTGTTTGGAGTGTGGCTATATTTGCAGAAAGCTTGCTCATAAATCTGAAAAATATCAAAAATATGGCTTCTGTCATGCCAAGTAGAAGTTGTACTGAATTCTTTAACAAGCAAAGAAGTTTTTGCAAGGAAACAAAGCAGTAAGAATATCCCCTTGCTATGGAAAGGAGGTTTGCTTCTGAATCTGATGAGAACAGGCTAAATAGAAAACTTCAGGTGCCAAGAAGTGATATTCGAGTATGTATAAATGAATCTTTGTTTTGCTTTTTCAAAAAGGCTTAACGTAATGTCCTGTTTGCTGAAGTCATTACATGCTTTTTCTTTGCAGTTCTAAAACAACCACCTCTGTGTTAGGCAAACCAGAGGAAAGACCTATGGAGGCAGCAGTCTCACCAGTAAAGGTACGACTGGTATTGAATATAGCAGAAGTTATCTTTTACATTTTGTCTGTTTCTTTGCTTCAGTGGTAAAGACAATTAAAGGTTTGAGGAAGAAAGATAGTAAGTTGGAAAAAATGAGTATTTTTTTTGTTTTGGAGGGAGATAATGGAAACCACTAAAAGTTCAGCACTGAAGTGCTGTTACGGCTATAATCAGTGGCTATTTGTGCTAGACATTGTTTACAGCCTCTTCAACCACTGAAAAGAATTGTCCTGCTATGATCCAGTATCTCTAAAGTTACAGAATTAGAGACAAAATTATTTAACTTGCAACAACTTGGGATTTTAAAGTGTCTTTAAGTGGTGGCTTATCTGTGCTTTTGGTGACTTCACAATGAACGAGATGAGGCTATCACTAGCACTTCTGACAGTTCACCGGTTCATATTGTTTAGGTTTTTTGTCATGTATGCAATTTGAGAGGCATGCTTTCAGATTCTTTGCTGACAGGGTGGTGAGGCAGAGGAAATCACTGCACTTCCATTTATTTGTGAAGACTGTACTGATATAGCAATTTGACAGCAATTATAATGTTCATTCTGTTTTGTTTTTTTTTTTTTTAGCAAAGGAGAAATCCATTTAATTCCACTGCATCAGGTGGTAACTTGAACAGTGGGGAATCAGAAAACAGATCAGCCACTCTACCTCAGCTATCAAAGAAGGGTAAATATACTTATTTAGCATATGGCTGTGAATTTCTTGGTGGTTTATATGGAAATTGTTTTTACTTTCATGGCTTCTTTTTGTACGATATCAAAATCTGCTTTATCTTAACTACTTGGAGTTATCAGCTAGTTCATTTCAAACCCCATGAAAAACATGTGAATATACTCAGGAAATGGCTGTTTATGTGAGTAAATGAGTTTTGCTTCCTTTTTTACTTGCAGCTCTAGTCAGTCTTAAGCACTCCATCTGAGAGGGCTGCTTGTCCTGAATTGCTGTTAAGAGAACAGAGAAATTTCCTTGATTTTGGCAGAGCTGTTTTTATGGCCTTCTAGTCATTGCTGCTATTGGCTCAGCAGAAGCAGCCTAACTCTCTTTGATCTTTATATTTTTCCCTTTGTTTTCTCAGTCCTGTTTATTTTCAAATCCTCCCTTTCACACAGTATTCTCTGCAAGCAAGTAGATGAGTGATGATATTATCACAATACAGGCATTTGAAGTTGTAATTTACAGGTTCATGTGTAGAAATTACTATCCTTTCTCTGTTATGAAGCTTGCTAACAAGAAAAAGGAAGACTTACACATTAGGAATAACAAAAATGTAGTCTCCCTACTGGAGATCATTTCTGCATTTTACCTTATTCCATATGAAAGTGTAAATAGGCTTTTTCCATTTCTGTACGTTGCTGTTTTATCTTCTGAACCTGAAGAGGTGTATGTGTATTCAAAAGCTGCCCTTCCCTGCAAACTTTGTCCTTCCAGGAATAATGCTGATCAAAAATTTGGTGTGTTCTCTGTCTTTGGAATCATCACATAGTTAATCTTTCTAGAATAAGAAATAACAGCAGGATTTTCATCTGCTAAAATTTCCTATTACATACAAATGAAATCAACACCTATGTTGAACTTCCTCCTGTGTCTTACTGCAAATGTTTTTAATAAACCAATATAATCACTGCATTCGAGATCTGCATGGTATCATACCTTCTTTTTATGCAGATGAATGTCATGTAAATTCATGATTTCTTCTCTGTATATGTCTTACAGAAATTTTGTCGGTCTCAGAAGAGAGCCAACCTAAACCAAACTTACAAAATGATGAAACAGAGAAACATAAGAAGCCTTCTGTAGAACCTACTGATGAATCACAGAAAGGACTAGTTAAGCGTCCCGTCCCAAAAGCTAGAAAATTAATTCACAAAGCAACTGAGCCTGTGTCACGGAGAGAAGACTTTTTTCCAAAACCAGCCAAACAGACTGAGAGGATTAATGGCCATGGTACACCACCCAGGGGCATTCTGAAGCGCAGTTCAAGTTCCACTGACTCAGAAATTCAAGTTAGTCAGATGTTAGATGTTCAGAAAAAGAATGGTCTTCCTACTGCAACTATTTTTGAAGGAGAAGCCAAGAAGAACTCTCTTACAGAAGAAGTGGAAGACTCCACACAAATTTCACTGGAAAAACTAAAACAAGTGAGGTTCTCATCTAGCACTGGTAAAGGAGAACCTCTGCAAAGCCCACAGCTGCATCATGTTAGAGAAACAGGAGAATTTGGTTTGTTAGAATCTGATGAAATGCAGGGTAGTGGAAATGATGTTATTAGATCAGATTCATTTGGGAATAAGCAATTTTCTGCTGTAAAGTCTTTGGGAACCTATTCATCAGCTTTACAAATAAAAACAATAGATGGCTTACAAGAAGATACATTGGCATCTGGCCCTTGTGACACAAATAGGTCAGTCTTCCTGGTTAATGAAACCTTGCAGACAAAGACAGTTACTCCTAAGAAACTTGAAATTCCACAGAAGATCTGCAGCAATATCCTGCCAAATAGCAATAATGAACTGAGTGTTGATGAGACACATGATTATAAATCCAACCAGCTCTTGAGCCATGAAACAAAGTCGCACAAAAACTTTCCTGGTAAGAGACTAAGGAGTGAAGAACAGAATGCAATAGCATATAACATGTATTCATTAATGTTTGAATTACTTGTATCTAAGAATTAACAACTAGGAAACAGAAATAGTAGGAATGTGCTATATACTGCAGAATTAAATTCAACATAATTTTTTTGTATTTTAATGCTCTGATGTAGTCAATATTTTTTAGATGATCTTCTATTGGTTTTCTTAAGAATTAACAATCAGATCAGAGCCTGGATAGGCACCGTTATTGTGAACAGTGAAGGTGAAGTGATGGCATTTGGATAAAATTCCTGACTCCTGGATCTGTCTGCATGGGAACTGAAGAATTTTTGGTATACTGCTGCCAACTGTCCTTGGTAGTAACCCAGCTGTGACTTAGATTTGCTCATGGCAATAAACACAAATATGCTGGGTTGTCCTCCCTGCCCGAGCCCCCTTTCAATGTAGCCATTTCCTTTAGAATGAGGATAACCAATCTTATCTGCTTGCACCCTCAAAAGTAATACAATTAATCTTCCAGGAGGATATCTCGGTGTAGGAATTTATTCTTCTATTGCCTGCAGTATGGTTCTTTACAAAAACAGAAGGACAGAGAACTCTTTTTCTCTGCTAACAGTTTAAAAAAAAAAAAAAAAAAAGAAAAAAAAAAGAAAATCTGAGAGATTTTTCAAGATAGATTGAACATTTGTAGAGTCATGTGTCTGATTCCTAACTCTCAGTTTTTTTATGTTGTAGATGAACATCAGCTTTCTGCTAAGACAGAAGCACATGAGGTGTCAAATGTGAATTCTACAAGTCTTCAACAAGGTAAGCCTGATCTTGTTGAGGAGCAAGATGCTAAAACCACTTTCAAACCTGACAAACATGCTGATGAACTCATGAAAGTGGACGATGAATCTGTATCAAAAGTTTTAGATTGGTTTAAAAGAAGTTCTGGTACTGAAGACAGGAAACATATATCAGCTAGATCCCAAGGCGAGGAACCCAAAGTGGAAGAGGACTTTTCAACCAGAACAGCAGTTCTTCCTACAGAAGACAGTGGGCCTAGTATGGATGGAAAAACGAAAGTTACAAAAGAGTTACCGTTTGGAAAGGTTAAGCAACAGAACAGTATTTCACCTACATCATTTATTTCAGAAAATATACAGCTGATAAAAGAGATGATAAAACCTAAGAAAGGGGAAGGGAACAAGGAGCAAAATGACAAATCAATAGCTGAATTTGACTGTACAAGAGTTGAAGAAAAAGAACGTGGTCAAGAAATAAAGCAACAAAATCAAAAATCAAATCTCTTGGAACATGAGCTACCAGCTCAGAAATGCAAATCGGAGAAGGCAATACAAGAAAAAAGAAGAATAAGGGAGATCAGAGCATTCTGGGAAAAGGATAAAACTATCCCGAGTCATGCAGAGAAAGAAGTTAGTATCAATACTAATGCATCAGGTGGTGGTGCATTGAAAGGTCTCAGAGAGAATGACAAAATAAAACCAACTGCAGTATACCTACCTAAAGGATTGGATGATCAAAGCAAGAATACATTAAGAAGGGCTGAACTAAGTTGTGCAAGCCGAGCTTCAAGAAATGAACATCAAAGCTCTTCTGAATTTGGACCAGACCATGCAGTTGAAAAGCCAGAAAGAACACTTCTGTTTCATGAATATACAGAATTGCCAAAAACCAGCAACTTGCAGCCAAGAGTTGGTGCTACTTCAGCTTCCCAAGAAAGCAAAGACAAAGATGAGAAAGAAACACTTAAAGGAAAAGTTGCCACTTCTTCCCAACAGAAGCCAAGCTTCCAGGTTTTGTCTTTAAAACAAAAAATGAATGAAAAGTCCAATAATCAAATTTCAGATCCTTCACAGTTCCAGAGTCTGAGAAACTTCTGGGATACTGGAGTTAAATTACAGAGTAGCATTGATAGGGGAGATGTTTCTTTGCCAAATAATACTAGTTCAATAACCTATGAAAGAAAATCGAAGGAAGATAAAAAAGGCAGAGATAATGTGAGCAAGCAAGAGTTAATTCAACAACAAACCCAAACACCTGAGAGAGAAAAAACACAGAAACTAGAGTCTGTGGTACGTGAACTGCCTCTAGGATCTCCTACCCTGAAAGGTCTAAATGTGACACACACAAAAATTATGGACCCTGTCCAGCTGGACAGAAAATCAGTTATCTCAGAACCCAAGGAAAAGATGGGTCTTCCAGAGCATGAAGTTAAAGAATGTATAGAAAAAAGTATTGTTTCATCAAAAGAACATCGTGTTTCCTTGCAGTTACTCCAATCACTTGGTGATAAAGATGCCTTAAAGGAGATAGCAGTAGATGATTGGCTATGTTTACCTATAGAAAAAGTGGAGAACAAGTCTACTCCATTGGATGTCAGTCTCCCTAAACAGGAAGTTGCAGAGACTGTGGATAAGATTGTTCTACCTAAAGCTGGGCTTGATGTACTTAAATTAGGCCTAAAAAAGTCAGAAAAGGAAGCCTATGAGATATCATCTAGCTTGAACCTAAAAGAAAACATTTTGAAAGGGACAACTTCTCACTCAAATCAGTGCAAGGTCTTTGAAAGAACAGTAGAAGAGAGTCATGACATTTCTCCTGCTGATCAAAAAAAAGAAATAGGAAAAAACATAGGAAAAATGATTGTGCCATCAACAGATGAGCATGAAAACAAACAAAGCCTCAGGAAACTGTCTAGGGAATTTGAAACTTTCTGTCTACGAAATGAGGTAGCAGAGAAGGATGACACTCTTGCGAGTTCTCAGAGGCCAGATGCTGGTTTGCAGAACCTGCTGAGAGAAACCTTTGCATCTCAACCTCCTGAATATAGAGGGGTGGGAATGAAAACATCGGATGACATGAATAGTATTTCACACACTAATTGTAGAATAGAATCAGCATGCCATGAAGATACTGGTCAGCCTGAAGAGGTCAGTGAGACCACAGAAAAGTCAATTTCTCCGTCCAAGGTCAGTGGCCTGAGTTCTGCTTTAGAGAAGCTGCTGAAGGAGGCCTCTGAAACACCACCTCCTCCTAAACCAAAACATGCCGACAGCACAGTACAGACGACTGGTGAGGTGGAAGTTAAAGGCATGACGAGAGTAGCCGCAGGAAATTGGTGAGACCATAGAAAAGTCTGTTGCCCCATCCAAGGTCAGTGGCCTGAGTTCTGCTTTAGAGAAGCTGCTGAAGGAGGCCTCTGAAACACCACCTCCTCCTAAACCAAAATGTGCCGACAGCACAGTACAGACGACTGGTGAGGCGGAAGCTAAAAGCATGACCTACGAGCACAATGGAGAGTTGCCGCAGGAAATTGGTGAGACCATAGAAAAGTCTGTTTCTCCATCCAAGGTCAGTGTCCTGAGTTCTGCTTTAGAGAAGCTGCTGAAGGAGGCCTCTGAAACACCACCTCCTCCTAAACCAAAACATGCCGACAGCACACTATGGACGACTGGTGAGGAGGAAGTTAAAAGCATGACCTACGAGCACA